>NC_052120.1:2043043-2043862 GCF_012273895.1 Zerene cesonia
AATGGAGCTGGTGGGACGCCTGATGGTAAGCGCTACCACCGCCCATGAACATTTGGAGAGGCATAAGGTCCGTTGCAGCCCTTTCGCCTCTGCAAATGGATTGCCGACTTTTTGGGAAGGGATTAAGAAAGGATTGGCCATAGGAATAAAGGAAAGGACTGGGAAGGGTCAGGAAAAGGATATGGGCAGTTCACGTAAGTCACCCACCTGGTGGCACGCGAGGTTGGTCCTGTTGAAGGAGTACGTGGCGAGCGCGGTGCCCTCGAACCCGTAGCGGATGTAGGAGATGTAGGTGATCCAGCGCAGGTACACCGGGATCGCGTTGAACGAGACGAAGAAGCCGCTGAACAGCAGGAACGGCACCGACATCACCGGCGCCAGGAACACGCCGTTCTGCGGGGACGGCAGACCGTCAGTTAGGTTCGTTTTTCACCGACAAAATATACTAGGTTTTGTTTTGGACCGACAAATAATACTTGGTGCGGTAATGTAGTCGTGAACTATCGAAGTATATATTCCCGTTAATTAAATAATTTCCATACTAAATACTTAGAACGAACTCTCCTTAAATATGACGACATGATTTGAAATATCATTTTGTTTTTCTACAAACAAAAACAGATCAACAATCTCCTTCTACCCCTATATTCCTCTACCTTTAACCTACACATTCGTAGATGCACCCACTAGGACATTCAGGTTATCCATTTACATCTGTATCTGTTGTCTCTTTCTACCAACACCTCGTTCCCTGTCTCCGTCCCCCTCTAACCTTCACGTTGTAAACATTGCGGCGTCCAGTACGTGACCAACGTCATC
>NC_052120.1:2043872-2077359 GCF_012273895.1 Zerene cesonia
CTGTAACCGTTGTCTCTTTCTACCCCTCGCAAATTCCCTATCTCCCTCTCCCTTTAACTGCACGACGTTATCTCATTACATCTTTAGATGTTGTCTCTTTCTACCCCTTCCAAATTCCCCATCTCCCTCCCCCTCTAACCTGCACGTTCATGGCGGCGCCCACCACGAGCCCCACGCTCTGCGCCACGAAGGAGATGAGCAGACACGACGAGAGGAACATCGAGAAGCGGAACCACTCGAGCGGCTGTGACGTCAGCAGGTACACTATCACCACGTAGATGATGCAAAAGATCGCCTGGTGATGGGAGTGGTGATTATTATTTATTGTAATTGGTTATGATATGGTGAAGTTATTATATGATGGTAGAAAATAATAATGTTGTACTCTTAACTGGAACAGGTTTTTATCTATACACTGAACCCACTATTTCTAAAGAATTTTTGATCATAATTGTAAAAATAATCCCCCATCCAGAACTTAAGAAGCTTATTATTCATAATAGTAATGACTATATCACAATAAGATTGATAGAGAAAATTATAATTGAAGTAATATAGATTATATAGGGCAGAAAATACTTTTATTATAAATCACCTGGAATGGTAGATCAGAAACGGTGATAGCCAAGTAGTAGGACCGCAACGAATACCATCGGTTGAAGTGTTCTTTTATAAGTACCGGCATTTCCAGCGGGACTGAAATAGAAAACCACACACATTATGCTATCGTATTAAATAACTTCTCACCATTCTCTGTAACAGACATTTCCTTCTTTTTTTTACCGACTTCGAGTAAGGATTCTGAGTTCACTGAGTTTTTATAGGTCAAACCAACGCTTTTTTATGAATGTTGGAACTTATCATAGTTTCAGTTGGATCCATACAAAAATAGACTCTATCTACATCACTGAAAAGTCGGTTTTGTGAAAAAGATCAATAACAGCAACTTGCAATACTCACAGCTCAATATAGTGATCGTCATAGAGGTGTACATGAGGAAGAGCATATTGAAGAACAGGAAGCCGAGGTTGGACAGCACTTTGGAGCCGTCGTTGCCGATGTCGTAGTACAATGCGCCGATCAGGAAGCCGACCAGGATGTGGGCGAAGAGGCGCAGGTACATGAGCGTCTGTGAACGTGCATATTATACGCTAATATGAATAAATTTTTCATCGTTTATGCGGTTCGACTAATAATAGAAACGTCACTGACTCATTTGGAAATTATAAACTTTTTAACGGATTTTAAACGCGATTCATTCATTATATTATTAACCGGACGTTTCGAATACTTTACAGCGAACGTGGTCACGAGGAGATTCAATAATAGATAGACTCAATATAGGAATAAATCGCGTTTAAAATCCGTTAAAAAAGTTTTTAATTTCTATATTTATAATACTCGCATAAAATCAAACACAAAAAAAAAACTACGTCAATGACTCGTTGTGTGTCAAATGTCATTTGAAAAGTACGGTTTAGTTGGAAGAAGCTTTTTGCATATCAATAACGGTTTATTTTATTATGTTTGAATTTTAACGTTATTGTTTAGCTCTGATAACGGGTTAATAATATAATTAATAAATCGCGTTTAAAATCCGTTGAAAAGTTTTTAATTTCTAAATGTACAATACTCGCGTAAAATCAAAAACAAGAAAATACTATAACAGTCATTACGCCACTATGTGTCGCTAGTTGATCCTATTCTTAGTTGGATTGGCTAGTAAACTAGGTAGTAAAAACATTTGATCGACCACCTATTCAATATGTCAAGAAATATTTATTTTTATTAATAACAATACAAACATAAATGACATAAGTAATTCCCTCTTAGAAGAAACGTAGTAGAAAGTCGATAAATACAATATTAGAAATCACATTACTCCCAATTTCACACAATTCGAATTCATTAGCTGCTCAGTTGTTAGCTACTGACGTATTGTTGATATGTAGTTAATATATTTCGTAATACATTTCTATCATATTATCAACCAAGTCTTTTCTATTTTTCTCTAATAAATTTTTATCGAATACAACTTTATTTCATTATACTTAACAATACAAATTGAACGCATTTTAAACGCCATTTGGTCATTTATCGCGAATTATTTACAAAGAGCGTGACGTACTAATAAATTTTTATATGTAAATTTTTATTGTATATAATATGAAGCATTCGTAAAAATAGCATATGGTATATATCAATCATAGATATTCGTAAATCAATCGCCAAGCTCGCTGGTATAATAAAAACTTGTTTGTCGAATATTTAAATGAGCATTGCTTTTATAAATAAGTAAAAAGATAATAATCCTCGATATTGCGATAGTACAAGGACCGATGGTTTTAAATTAGGTACATACATTGACATTTACATGAAAATCACTTCATTAATTGATTTTATTTTAGAAAAATTACTCATATCAGTGATAGTTTTGATTGTAACTATATGAGGACTCTTTGAATTCGATAATATTAAAAAGGTGATCATGACATTTCATCACGCCATTATACAAATATATGATTGTGTGTATGTATGTTCACACACTATATTTACGAAATATTTTTTCCGAAGTTATATTGTAAATATTAATGCATGTTCAGCTGCTAGCTTAACGCCATTATTATTTATTTTTTTGTGCATTTTGTGTATCTTAAGATAACGCACATAAGATTGATTTTTCTTTAACGCATATATCTTCCAAATAAAATTTTTCTAAGCACATTTGACGGTCGTTTTAAGCTGTAATTGTGTTTTTTATCTAAGAAAAATGTTGTTGTATATTACTAATGACACGACAAACTCACCCAATCACGTCTACTGAAGAGCAGCGTCCGCTTCAGCACCACCCAGAACTGCCTGAACTCCGAGGTGGCGTAGCGGCGAGGCGAGCCGGCCGCGCCCAGTAGGGCCACCTCTGCGTTGTCTTGCTTCTCCGAGTCCATTTGGACCACTAGAGGCTCGGCTGGAAATTATATACATATATAAATATATATAAAAGGCAATTTGTCGTATCGAATAGTTTACGGTTGCATCGCGTGACCACGATTGTTCGTGTCTAATATCGGTATTTAGTTATAATTTTTTAAAAGGTTCAATGGTTCCTGAGATAAGCGCCTTTTAACAAACAATCTCTCCAAATTAACATTTTTAGTAAATAAGTATAAACTAAAAAAAATAATTAGGTAAATTGGCAAATAAGTATGTTACAAATAAAGCATCAATAAGTCTGTTTGATTTTAAAGTAATAAAATTATCGTGCTACAAATTATACATGTAAATTGATTTACAATTAACTGTATGAATAAATAATCCTTCATAATTTATATTCATTATCGTGATTGCTTTCATGCCAAATCAAGAACTTAGAACGACCGCACAGGAAACGTAACTAACACTAAAAATATAACAGAAAGATCTCATCTTCACAGAGTTTAGTGGTGCTAAATTGTAAACCTATATTAAAATGTTTTAGTTCAGAGAGCTTATTGTAGCATTAATGAATATATAAAAGATGAAAATCCAAACCACATTCTAGCATCATTTTTGAGATATACACATTACACCCTATGTAAAACTGTTGTTACAGAGGTTATTACAGAGGTTCTTGCTAGCTGTTCTCTGTAGAAACTGCTTTCCGATCCGGTGGTAAATTTTATAACTATGTGTTGGCTATTCAAAAGTACTTCTATAAGAAGTCTAATAGAATAAATAAATATTTGAGTTTGAGTTTGAAAATACACATCTACACAACCAAAGAAGAATAAATAACATATATACTTAGTACTGTCAGTTCAACATCCTTAAGACTTTGCAATTAGATTTTTTCAAAAAGCACCTGTCAAGTGGCCATAAAAAAGGCGCCATTTTGGGCGAACAGAAGAGAAGATACGGGATCCCGATAAAGTAGCTATAAAGCTAAGCGAGAGGATTTCATAAATAGTTGCCATTTAAAATATACTCTATACTAGATAATCAATGAATAAATTGCAAGGGAATACTCAATTATTTTTTAGCATATGCAAATTCGAAACTTAAAAATGGAAAACATTATTTTTCTGTGTTGGCTTTTTTTTGGCAAGAGTCAAATGGTCCGAGTGACTGTTTATTTCTTATAATGACATGAATAAACAATGTATATTTCCTGATTTTGTAGACAATAATAAAAAAAAACGCAAACTGTCAAGGAATTTCCACCGGTGTGACGTTAACATGTCAAGTCGTGTTACAAAGTGTGACTAACTCGGGTCAAGGTTCGTCGACACGCATATATACAAGAATACTCTTTGTTTAAATATACTTGTCCTTTTTATGTTTAGAGCTCTATATAGAATTAAAAATGCGTTTTTATTTTATTTTTTTTAATCTCAATAAAGGCAATTTCATCTTACTTTTATATACCCGCGGGCTGAGCAGCCCGCGGCTTTGCCCGGAATAAATTTCATCCACAACGGTTCTGTGCTCTAAGCGTAAATAGGAGACAGACAGACAGAATACTCGCGCCATTATAATATTAGTAGGTATTTCTGTACATTTCGACCTTTTTTACACGCTTTTTATTAGCTGCACCTGTATGTTTGTTTGTAACCGACTTCTTTGGGCGCGATTTTGACCCACTTTAAACGGCCAGATTTCGTTCAAACTTTGTAGATTTATTGAGGACCGATGACAATACACTAATTTGATAAAATTATTCCATTTTTCAATTTGCAAAATATGATGAAAGCGTGTTTTTTAGTTTTTTTAAACTATTATAATACATTATTATTATTATTATTGTATGTTGTTTACTTCAACTACCGTTTTTTTTTATAATAAGTTAGTCGAAATTTTCGAAATGAGCGTTACAAGTTAAAAAACTGTACTCTAGCAAACCTACTCATTATAGAAAAGTACAAAAACTACGAGCCGAGCATAACAATTTTGTACATTGAATATTATCGTGAATACATATTAGATATTTAGCTCTGTCAAACAGGAAGTTATCAGCTACCTTTGAACTCTTTATCACTGCTATGTGAACTAGCGTTATCTGGTTTTTTGTTATGTTTCCAATATTTTGTTATAGAATTTAAAATACATTTTTGGTACCCAGAGCCAACAAGCGGTATTGCCTGTAGGTAACATTTGTGTGTTATATAAATAATATTTTTGTTTGTTTGTTTGTTTGTAATGGATGAACTCAAAAACTACTGGATCGATTTAAAGAAATGTACGTATGCATGTTTTATACCACGGGCGAAGCCGGGGCGAATCCTACAGTCTTTCATAATACAAGAAAGGAAAATGATTTAGGTTGTAATTTAATACAATAAGAGTATGATGATAAATGATTTTAACAAAAAATGAACCTTAGTCCGATATAGTCCAGAAATTTGACATGCATTTAATTTTTTTGCTTCTTTATTTCTAGATATTCAAGACACAATAACGCCATTATTTCGTTTTTCATTTTTTGGTATTAGAGATATATTTTATTGGCACGTCTTGCCATCGCATCCATAACATGAAGATAGCAGGCAGCTAGCCAGCCAGCCAGCCAGCCAGCCAGCCAGCCAGCCCAGCGTCACGGGCAGTAACTGCCCAGACGTGGCTTCAGTATTCCACACAAGATCGAACTTGCACTTGGTAAAGATTTAGAAGCTGTTCAGATGTGAAATACTGCCGCACCTTGCTTGTATGCTTAGTTTTTTAACAGCAAGTTGTGCTTTGGACACTACAAACATCCCAATGTTGAGATTAGGCGATAAAGAAGCACCCAGCATTTCCAAGCGATCGGCTAATTCTATCGAAACTCATTGGAAACTGGGAGTCAAGGTGAGATGTCTCCAATATAAAGAAAGTAAATAAAGCAAACCTCACCTTTGCCCTTGGCAATTTCACTAGCCGCGAACTGCAACAGGCCGTTCTGCAGGTTGCTGGCCCCATTTGCCCCATTGGCCCCGTTGGCCCCGTTCGGGACATCCGCGAACTTCTCCTGCACGTGCGACGCGTCGTTCTTGTTCCACTCCGTGTTCGACTTGAGCGAGAGCTCCATGTCCTTCTGGTTGTTGTAGTTGGCCATTTTGGGGAAGGGCAGGCCCGTCCTGGAAATCGGAGAGATGTGATGTTAAGATTATTTGTACATTTAAATTGTAATATTTTAACGTAAAATGTAAGGAAAAATACTTAAGCATTGGAGTATGGAGTATGTTGTTAAAAACAATAAAACATTTTTTTTGTGTTATTATTTTGGATATTATAAATATTTAAAGTTCAATGTAACTTATGAGTCTCATCAGTTTCAAAATTTACGCTTTATTGTTGTATTTTCGAATATTACATACTATCTTATATTCTATCGACATATTATATGTTCTTCGGTTCTTCAATTCATTTTTTAACCGATGTGAACCTGGGTTTTCAACCGATCGGCCTGAGTCATTTTCCATATGATAAGAAATAATCATTTGGTTCCCCCTTCTGGGGGGAGGATCCCCCCAGAAACGTCTTTTTTGTAAAAAAGAAACACTACATAGTATAAAGCAAAGTCTCTTCCCGAGTCTGTGTAGGTATGTATGCATGCTTAGATCTTTAAAACTATCCAACGGATTTTGATGGGTTTTTTTTAATAGATGGAGCGATTCAAGAGGAAGTTATATGTTATACACATATAACTTTCTCTTTGAAAAACTAAATTAAACTAATCCGAATAGGACGCGTGCGATGCCGCTGGCAAAAGTTAGTTATTTTTTAAACTAATCTCAAATATCCGACTTGGAATATTTTCAACACGCGACACGTAACGGTTAGCATACATAGAGGTTAAATACATCCTTGAACCGTTAAATTTATACATTTCTTGTTATTTTGCTTCAGAGTATTTATTGAAAACTCATTTATTGAATATGTCAAAGATACATACTACATCTATTAGGTAAATATTGGTGCCATTATAGACTGACAATTTTAGATTCATTGTACTCTATGCAATTTGGTTTTTTTTTATTTATAAAAATCTAAATTAGTTTTATTTGACCTATTAGTACGAACACTTTTCATGTATTATTTTTATCACAAACTAACTCTTCATCTATGCTAAAAAATTAAATACTTTCGGGAAACATTTTACACAAAAACATCATCAACTCATAATTTACCGAAGAGACCCCTATATCTCCAAAGACTTCTTATGGGGGTCGAGCATAAATTCGTGCCACACCTCCACAGAAGAGCGGCGAGCGAAAATAGTATAACATAATAGAGGCCGGTTTTCTTTTCCTCACCCTTCCCAGCTTTCCCACGGGCGGTGGTGATCACTTACCATCAGGCGAACCACCAGCTCAGTTGCCCGCTATGACATAAAAACGACCCAAAGCATAGAGTCAGTAGTGATGTCCAAACCATCGACAACCCACCTGATGTCGTTCTTGCCGTTGTCGATGGCGCGCACGAGCTTGCTAGTGTTGTCCCCGTACTCGCCGCACGACACCTCGATGATGAAGGACGCCGGGTTGTGGTACGAGGGGCACTGCAGGCTGAGGCTGCCCAGCCATTCCACTGGAACATTGGAATTGCATATTGGTATTTGGAATCGCATTTTTTTTTGTTTTTTGTTATAGCATTGTTAATTTTCAACCGACTACAAAAAAGAAGGCGGTAATTAATTCGACGGTTTTTCGTGTATATTAGTAGTAGTAGCTACATCGTGAGTCTGGGTGAACCGATTATTGATTCTCTTTTTTATGAGAATACTAGTGCGTGCCATGTGGTCCCAATTAAATTAGGTCTAATTCTGACAATTTGAAAGCGATTTTGTGTTTTATTTTAAATTATTATTTTGATGAAAAGCTGCCCGTCTCACTCCGCCTGGATAGTTTTTTATGAGCTTTTCAAACTTTTATTCTAGACTAAGCAGAAACTGAGCGACAAATTATAAATCATAAAGATCCATTCAGCCGTTCTTGAGTAATAAGTGGTATAACTACAACTACTTTCTTTCTTCAATTTTACTTGACTAGAAGCAAATCGCAGGTAGACATTCAATGTGCTTATCAAATGATGAATGATAATTGAAAAAAAAAAAGTAGTGGTGGCTCAGTGGTGAGAACCTCGGACTTCAAAATCGATAAGTCGGGGTTCGAGACTGGGCGAGCGTGCAGGAAATAAATTGATTTTTCAATTTATCTGCACATATAGATAACATCACCACTGCTTAAAATGGTGAAGGAAAACATCGTGAGGAAACCGGCATGTCCAAGAATCAAAAGTTCGACGACATGTGACATCTGCCAACCCGCACTTGGCCAGCGTGGTGGATTATGATCTGAACCCTCATAGGAGGCCTGTGTCCCAGCAGTAGGAACATATAAGGGCTGATGATGATGATGATGATCAAATGATAACAAATAATAGATGGTAAACAATCCGTTCAAGAATGAGCGGATATTACTCGGTATTGTAAATGTTCGAAACATTGTTAATATTAAAATAAAAACAAACAAAGGACATAAGTATTAAATTGCAAGTTAAAACATACTGACTTATAACGATGATTTCTCACTAATGTATACTAATGTTATAAAGCTGAGGAGTTTGTTTATTTGTTTCTTTGTTTGAACGCACTAATCTCAGGAACTATTGGTCCGATTTGAAAAATTATTTCAGTGTTAGATAGCCCATTTATTGAGAAAGGCTATAAGCTATACGTGTACCACGGGCGAATCCCGGGCGGACCGCTAGTGTTTGAATAAAAAAATTATTGGAACACATGTTCAATCGGTGGTGATTGTTTACCGTCAGGCGAACCACCAGCTCAGTTGCCCGCTAAGACATGAAAAAAACAAATCAAACGAAAAATAGACAATCCAATAAAACCAATTTTCATCCAAATCGTTTAAGGGGTTTAGGCATGAAGAAGAGACAGACAGACAGATGGACATACAGGCAGGCAGAGTTACTTTCGCATTTATAATATAAGTAAGTTCTATAGACCAACATTATATTCTTTTGGACTCTTTTTCCTTAACTTTAATATAGTACTGTACAAGTAGTCGGAAGGTTATTTTTCAGAGCGTGCGGGATTAAATATTGTATATTGCATATAAGCCATAATTATGACAAATAAGATGCAATTGTCTTGTGTGATAGTATATATTGTGAAACGAGTAATTACTGTTTAATTATCGATGTAATAATAACTGTGTTAACTCTTGCAATTATAGTATAAATAGAACTTGGCGAGTGAAGAAAAATTGTGTTTATAATCTATACTAATAATAAAAAGTTGATAAGTTTGTTTGAACGCGCTAATCTAAGGAACTGCTG
Organism: Zerene cesonia; assembly: GCF_012273895.1. NCBI lineage: Eukaryota > Metazoa > Arthropoda > Insecta > Lepidoptera > Pieridae > Zerene > Zerene cesonia. The sequence goes on from NC_052120.1 coordinate 2,053,179, forward strand.
GACCGATTTCGAAAATAATTTCACCGTCGGATATATAGTATGTGATAAATTAATGCTATTATAAGCTATCATGGACGAAACCGAGCCGGACGGCTAGTTAAGTCTATATAGTACACATAGCAAATTCTGTATTTATACTTATATATTAATATTACAAATTCGAAAGTAACTCTGTTTGTCGCTTCTGCAAACCTAAACCAAGCACTTCTTATATCTCAAGAACGGCTGAAAGAAATTTACTTTTCCCAACGAGCCGAGCCGGGGCGATCAACCAGTACAGATGAAGATGTCTCATAAATCACTCACCCAGTTTACCCGTGCTGCCCTGGTACACACACTGACCGTCAGCCAGCGTGTACAGGTGGTCGAACATTTCGAACAGTCTAGCCGACGGCTGGTGTATGGTGCATATGATAGTTCTCCCCCCCCTAGCGAGGGTCTTCAGAAGCGAAATACACTGGAAGCAGGAGGAGCTGTCCAGTCCCGAAGTGGGCTCGTCGAAGAACATTATCGGTGGATTGTTTACGAGCTCCAGGGCTATCGAGAGCCGCTTCTTCTGACCCCCGGAGAGGTTGGACGTCATTGTTTTGAGATGTTCTGAGAGACCGAGCGTTTCGAGGATCTCTTGTATCTGGAATACAATTGGGTGTAAATGAAATGGTTAATGATTGAAATAAATAGTAGAGGTGGTTTTTTATTATCTAACATCTTTTTTTTGTTAAAAATCGAATCATTGTGGATAAGGAACGTTTCGTCTATATGATAATATCCCTTTTGACTTTTTAATACAAAAGAAGAAAAGAAACAAACACATTATGAATTGTTAAGAGTAAATATTAAAACAAATTGTTTTTTGAAAAGAAGACGTGGAAACTTTGTTCCGAATTGAATGAACGTAGGTTAGTTACTACTTGTTTTTTTCCCCCAAATATGCCTCTTATTACACCGAGTATTATTTTCTGAACAAATAATTGTCCAACATAATCATACCAAAACGTCATACATCATGTCTTCCTGAGCTAAATAGGTTCACCTATTACACGATCATTACATACCACTTCCTCCTTATCCTCTCGCGTGGTAGAACTGGGCAGCTTCAGCGACGTGGCCACCTTCATAGCCTCCTCCACGGTGAGGTTGCCGTGCAGCTGATTGTCTTGCATGATGTAGCAGGAGAGCTTGCGGAAGCTGGACAGGTTGCGCTCCATGCCGTTCACTGTGATGCTCCCTTCCATGCCTGACGTTCTGTGTGACAAATGGCAGTGCTGTAGCGTCTTATCGAATGCAGATGAAAAGATTTAAATACTTCCACGGCCGACATTTCTACCCCCCATTGGATTAAACTTGAACCGTGTAGCGGTTAAGAATTCACTTCAAAGACAAAACAATCTGTGTGATTAGTTATTAAAATTAAGGTTCTGTAGATTACGTGTAATAAAAAGCAGCTATAATCATTTATAATACCATAAAATCAAATTTAAAATGTGTCGTGATTTCCACAGTTAATATATTTTCACGATTTTCAAATAACAAAGATATAATTGTAAAGTCTTTGGTTGAGTCTCTAAAATTTTACGAAACTAAAATAACCCCAAATATCAGTTTTAGACCTTAACAGTTCTTTCATTCTAAACATGCGACAATTTTAAAATAAGTGACCAAATATATGTAAAGGAACAATCTAGAAAAATTTATATTGGACAAATAATATCAAATGGTTAATAGCTTCGCTTATCACAACAAAAACCACGACCTTCATGTTATTAGATTCGAACAAAAACATACACCAAGGATGTTTGTTAATTCGGTCAGAAAACACATTATCTATCTATTTGGGCAATAGATAATCAGTAATTAGCATCGATATAGTAATTTTCCCCTTGAAGTCCGTTAATATATAATGTTATATATCCACCGCGATGGCGGAAGATGGATCCATAGAAACTCGTATTCGCGAAGTGGCTTACGAGCGAGGACACATCTACATCCGCGGTATAATAAGTTTCTTCAAAAACATTCATATATTTATGCCATAATTAAGTACCTTGAATTGTTTATAGAGCAAACAGAAAACAATTTGGTATCCAGTTAATTCAAAAACTGTGGTTCCTAATGGTCAACATTTTTAGATTATGCTTGTACATTTAAAATCTTTATTTTTCTTTATTGTGCATGATATTAAAATATTATATATGTTTGAAGTGCGGCTACCCGCCGACATATATTAAAAACAAAAAAGGATAGAGAGACAACTAAATTTATTTCGCTGTTGAAGGCGACATTATCCATTATTATTTTTACATACATGAAAGAAAAAAATAAAAATGCAATAATCACGAAACAAAAAAAAAAACATTCAACTAAACGAGTCACGGTAGTCTAGGGTCAGGGTAAAAATAATTTAATGTGACTGTACAGATTAGGGTTGCAACACTCGTTGTAAATACTCGTATCATGTATATACACTATATTAATATCTACCTGATATCTTTATAATACTTATAGTTAATTAAAAGTAGTAATTATAAGTTAATTGCTAAATTGAAGTAATACAAAAAGTGATGAATGTACTTTCTTCCTATAACAATGTAAAGCTGAAGACTTAGTTTTAAAGCGCTAATCTCAGGAACTACTGGACCGAATTCAACGACTATTGCACCGTTGGATAAGTATGTGATCCCTAGGAGCGAAGCCGGGACGTACCGCAAGCATTTTATATCACCACTTCCGCCATCTATGATACCTTTATATAAGACAGCCAAAAGTGAAAGTTGCCAACCCTACTGTATAACTAGTTTATAAATTATTCTTTCCTATAAAACATACAATCTGTGACATATGCGTTAAAGATTATTAAATGCAATTTATTGACATTACCGAAATTAATATCCACGTAAAAGGACTTTCAACCGTTTTGGTCAATAATTTGGCTGCTTCTCGCGATTTACATTTAATTTAACCTTCATATAATAATTGTCTTTCTTTCAAAATAATTGTGATTGGAGTCCATCTCGCAAACTAATTAACTTAATTGCATTAAAATACAGATACGCTGTACATATATGAAGCCTTATTACATATTTTCTTCATGGCAACCATTTTGTAGTAAACAAACATAAAATTAAATAAAACGAAACATTCTCTGATAGAAGCAAAACAAGAAAATGGAATATGAGAGCCTAGGAAGCCTTGGAGCTTCGTAGACTGAAAGAAAAGATTACATATGAAAATAAAAAAAGAAAATTTTTTTTTTCAAACTACATATGCACTCAGGGATCGCGAACATAAATAATAGTCAAATATTTTATGAAATCGTTGCAGTAGTTCCCGAGATTAGCCCGTTGAAGCACAAACAAACTGCTCAGATTTATATTATTAGTTATATACTTATAAGACAATTTTAATACGATATTTTGCTTAATATTTCACACAGACACGTTTTTGTAACTTGTCTCCCATGACGCTCTTAGCTATCTTTAAATGAGCATGCTTCGCAAATTATTAGCGCACATAAAGCATTTAATTTATGTTATAAATTAAGATTTAGTGTTCAATTATTAATTGAGACTGACGATGAGATGTATTTTAGAATTACCATAAAGTATCTGGATGGATTCGACTAGAATCTTTTGGACAAATAATGTCCTGACCGAAGTCCACCCAGGGCTTTTGTTGCTTTATTAAATCCGACGACCACTCATCCGAATAAGGCTTAATTTATTTTGGGTTATAACGACCAGATAGCTGAGGTCGATATATATTCATTGCTTTCGCAACGTTTTATACACCTTAAAGTTATGCTCACAAGTTTGATTTTGCTTCAACTTCTGTTTATTTCGTCTATCTATAATTTTGACAAAAACGTTTAAATTTTGAGAAACAAATTTGGGGCAGTTTTTAGTCCGTTTTTGTGCCCTGTTTTTAATCCTGTTGTTTGTTATGATCAAAGGTGGCATACACATATTATTAGAACACAATCAAGCCAAACAACTTTTTCCACACGATTATCAATTATAAACTACAGCATTAAAGTTTACTATTGCATAACACAATGATGATTAACATTAACGTCATATAGTACAATTTTCTTCAATTATACACTTGAATCTGTGACACATGAGCGACGTTATAACATGCATGATTTTAATAACAAAATCAAGATAGACACGTGACCTTCTGCCCCATTGCGGTTAAGATGATACTAGAATCGTAATTAATTACATTTAAATGCAAGTTAATTATTATAGAACATATCTAGTTTAGAAATAATCTCGTTTCTCGTTACTGTCTAGAATCTAGATCCTATTCTACTAATATTATAAATGCGAAAGTTTTTGAGGATGAGTGTATCATTGTTACACTTTCACGCAAAAACTTCTGAACTGATTGCAATGAAAATTGGCACGTAGATAGCTGGACAACTGGAATAACACATAGGCAACTTTTTAGTCTTCGACGACATGTGATATCTGCCAACCCACACTCGGCCAGCGTGGTGGATTATGGCCTGAACCCTCACAGGAGGCCTGTGTCCCAGCAGTGGGAACATATATGGGCTGATGATGATGAACTTTTTAGTCTACCTCACTCAGGAATGATGTACATATCCAACGGTGAAAGAATTTTTGAAATCGATCCAGTAGTTTCTGAGGTTGGCGCCCCTAAATATCTATGTTAATAGTACAGATAGGACAAATTATTTACAAATAACTCTAGTGTGAGCACAATTAATTATTATTTATTCATGTCATGAGTACATTAATTTGCCAATAATAACCTTTCATCAAGCAATGCAATAAATTCGAAGTCACGACTAACAGTAGGTAATGACTCAGTTTATGACACATGTTCAATACTTATTTAATTATAACAGACAATATAAACACTCGGCATAATCTGCTAAATTATAATATACAAGAATATTTTTTTATAAAAAACAGACGTCATTAATTTTAGATTTGTCTGAATGTTTTCGTGTGCCGTATCATTAAATATTTAATAATTGCGTAAAAAACGAAGCACTTTTCGTCATATATATGTGAATGTGTGCGTAACTTAACATTATTATTCTATAAATATATGTGAGTTAATAAGCGGGTATGGTGCGGGTACTTATGTCGTATTCTGGTGTATAAGCTATATTATTGTAAAACTTCATTAAAATTCAATCAGTAGTTTTTACGTGAAAGAGTATGAAGATTCATCCATCCATACTTACAAAACTTACTATTATTACATTGTTTTCGTGCATTGTATGTCAGTAGCTGTGAATGCGTAAGAACTAAGATCACTACAACCAATTGTAACATAATTATTAATTAATTATTGATCACTTAATCTAAAACGCCACATTTCATAATGCAATAGAAGTAACCGTCTACAAACTATTACCAAACTAAGACAAATCTAGCACATTCGAACCAATCGCACCGTGCCGCAACAAACACGTCGAAGAGGTTATGGATTCTTCTAGAAAAACATTGTAATTTATATAATAACTATTCAGGTTACTATCAATGGGCTTCGAGTTTCCTCTACATCTCGGCGAATCCAAACATAGCGCGTAATCGCTTGCAAAACGATTGTATAATCACACGTTGCTTATCTATAACTAGCTGGAACCTGCGGCTTCGCTCGCGTGGTACCCGGCTAAAACAGATACCTATGTGTTAATCCAGACTATAATCCATCCCTGTATCAAATTACACACAGATCACAACACTGGTTTTTGCGTGAGAGTAATAAACATCCACTCATTCATACAAACTTTCGCGTTATAATATTATTAGTATAGGTGAGAATGTGATCAATTATCGTTAAGCTATCGAAGGGTCAAAGAGAACTGCGTAAAAAGGATGTATATCATCTGCCCCATACTAGAGGACATGGGCCTTGTAAAACACCAAACTACATCTTTGCCCTACAAAGCCTCATTAGACCTATTATGCAGCGAGTATTTAGCTGGTACATTTTGAACAAATTGACCGAGTGACCCGCTTAATAGCCGATAGATAACTAGAATCCGGTCCGCAACGTTTAGCAATACGAACGTATTTGCAATCGTTTGTATACGAGCAAAGGAACGTTTGTTTCGAGTTTTCTGTTCATTGACCGTTGGATCAAAGATCTTAAAGCGTAATTCGCGAATCAAAACGAACAAAACCTTAACGCTGGATGTCGGTTATTATATATATGGTGATTTCATGCTTTTCATTCACACGAAAATCTATCTTAGAAATATTTTCGGAGCGAAAAATGAATCACAATAAATGGATTAACAGATATGTATATAAATAGAACATGTCCATTACTAACATAACTACAGAACCGTATAGGCTAACATTAAACACGTATCGTGTTTTAGTAGGGAAATATTGTATAGATACCCACAGCCGCCGGGAAAGGAGTTGTGGGTTCTGTCGGATTCCTATCAACTAAAGCCCGACTGCGTTCCGTCCAGCTGCTTTAGTGAAGGTGTCACGGGAGCTGGTTTGTATTCATAAACACGTAACCTGGTAAAGGCGTAAGGTATTCCCAGGAAAAAACCCCACACAATAAAGAACAGGCATGAAATATACCCATAGAACGATTCAACAAATTTTACCGCTCATTATAGGCGAAGAGCGCTCTTTCACCCGCGTAAGTCCATATCCCGTGGGAATATCGGGATAAACAGTTGCCTATATGTTATTCCAGTTGTCCAGCTGTCTACGTACCAAATTTCATTGCAATCGGTTCAGCAGCTTTTGCGTGAAAGAGCAACAAACACACGCACATCCCTACAAACTTTGGCATTTATAATATTAGTAGGATAAATATTGTTAAACCGCAGTAATATCGTTTACAACATGTATTATAGTATATAAACATTGCACGCTAGGTACAGAGGTTGCTAGCCCGTATCGCATTTAACATTACTCAATACAAGAGTACATGAAACGAGGTCCAGTCATTACAACTAGCCAATATATACATTCATATAGCATATGTAGTGTTGTTTGGTGCCTTTATCTAGAAGGTTCGCAATAGATTAAAATTGACACATTTGACGCATCAAAAAGGCAGTTGGTGGAGAGTGGGTGTATGAGAAATCTCGATGTAGAACCTAGGTGCAGACTGGGAAAATATAGACTACTAGCATACCCGGCCACGCGTTTGATATAAAATGGCTGAGTAATAATTTAAAATATTAAGATTATAAATTATTGGGATAATTAATCGAAATAAAAAACTATCCTATATCTTAAGTTGTACCAAATAACACATAAAATTCCATCAAAATCGGTTGAGTTGGTGAAGAGTTCATTGGGAACATACATCATGACACTGAATTTTTATATATGTGTAACAAACAAAATGGTTCATGTTTATTTAAGGTGGTCAATCAAACAAAGCAGTAACAATACAATACGATGCAACTAAATATTATAACTATACTGTCTGTCTGTCTTTCTCAAAAAAGCTGGTGTACACAGAAATATATTGGAGTAACATCTAGTGGCAGGATGAGTTCTGTTACATATACACTGCTATACAACAGGGCAGTCTACTAAACAGGTTACTGCATAATACTATTAGAAGCTGAGACTTACCATCCCAGTCCCAGTCTAGAACCATTACCATGGTACGCAACGCTACACGTTCATTACCGATTCGGTCAATCTTTTCCGTTGTTTTTATACGCTATCAAGTATATATAATAATATTTGGCCACTTTATTTGCTTAAATAACGTGTTTTAATCGGCACATGGTGATTTTAATCCTACATTATAGCAATACATATTGGTATATTGTATCCTCTGATACATGCTAGTGTTTTATATAAATCTGTTCTCAACTCATTGTTCTGACAAGCCAAAAAGAAGCATAATATATCAAATACAACCATTTCGCGCAAAGACTTCTTATTTTGGTACTTTTTATTATAAAAACAAACTCTCGTATCGCAATATTGAAATAAGCACGATAGTAATAATAAAACACACTTCTATAATTTAATCGCACCAAATCCTTGAATGCATCGTGATTTCTAAATTTTACGCAACTAGAATTATCACTTAAACTAGTGCGATAACCAACCATCTGATAAACCTTTGTTATTGGAATAACATGTTCCATAAATTATTTAATATCTTGAATCATTAACGAATACATACTAACGTATTTATTGTATAATACAATCTCTAAATCCGTATTAAAGTGTTTGAGTTAATAATTAAAATCGTGATTTATTGAAAAAGACACAAGTCATCAAAACATGAATATTAATGCTTTTACTACCTATGTGTACAAAACTCCATAATATGAAATCTACGCAAACCGAAATAAAATCAAACTTAGATTTAATACGAAGATTTATAAAACTCCGATATAGTAATAACAGGAACATACACAAACACAATTCGGAAGTAACGATGAATAATTGTAAAACATTCAACCATTAAAAACACTCAAATAACTTCCCGCATTAAACTCTCATAATGTTTCAATGACATGCCTTAATTAAATACAATATAAAGTTCATGATAAGGTAAATCGCCCGCAGACCTTACGAAAAAACTTGGTCTTTTCGGACATTATCAGTTCCGGCATTTTAATATTTTTACCAAATGTTAATAATGACTATACATCTGACATTACCCTTTGTACATAATAACCCTTGGTTAAAAACAGCTATTCATAAGGTAGTTTTGTAAACTTTTTTTTAATCAGTGTGAAACGAATGACACTTTTCGTTTGAACAATTTTCTGGTATTGAAACCATGACTACGCTAACTACCGCTTTCTAACGTTAAGAGAGTTCAAATTTCATAGCTACAACAACAACGACAATAAAACATTCTCAAAAATATAACGTCAATATTATTTTTCAATCTCACTGCCCTTGCATGAACTACAATTTAATGATCAATGGACCACACATTTGACGCTTAATTTATTCATTTAAATAAATAAAATAAAGCAAAATACTTCTTACGATACAAAACCGAATAAGACTTAAGGTTTTCGAAAAAGCATATTCTATCTGAATCTGCGCCCACTATTGTGTACTGTATCCGTACTTTTTGGTACATGTCTAAAAATTCTAGATCAAAACAATACATCTGACATGAATCTAGATGCTATGTAGGCTCACAAAATATTACTTTCACCTGTTCAAGTACACGCATTCGCAGTGTTGAGAGAAAGTACAAAATCCGAGCGTAATCGCTCACCAGTAGGACTCTTTGTTAGCTACATTTTCTAAGTCTTTTTATGTAGATAACGGCATTGTGCAGACTGTTACATTCATTTTCGAAGGGAACCCGTTAGTCGGTACCAGATGTTTTGTAAACTATGAAAAATAATTACGTTTACAATATAATATATATAATATATAATAACCAAGTTAAAGATGACATTCTCTAGCACTATCAAACGATAAGGCATTGACAAACCAAGACATGCTATTTGTACGTATGAAACAGTCGCCTGACAATAAAACAAGGAAGGTTAAATACTACTATCCTACTATCCTACTAATATTATAAATGCGAAAGTTTGTAAGGATGTGTGTGTGTTTGTTGCTCTTTCACGCAAAAACTACAGAACCAATTGCAATGAAATTTGGTACGTAGTCAGCTGGACCACTGGAATAACATATAGGCAACATTTTATTCCGATATTCCTACGGGATACGGAATTACGCGGGTGAAACCGCGGGGCGCAGCTAGTATTATTTATAGTGAAGTATTCTAATATCCAGGATTATTAAATGTTAACGATCAATTGCTATAGATACATTCTACGTACACCTACTTCATTTATAAATATAACCAAAATACAATAGAAAATTTGATCTTAATCTAGCAATAATAAAAAAAAACAGTAACTAATAAATATTTACTTTTTATAGTTTTAGTTAAGAAGCGTGAGATTCGTGAGACATGTGAACACTATCATACACAAATAAACACTCAGAATTCATTGTCAACCGTACTACTACGCTTCAGTAATGTTCTAGTAAATAGTGTTAAATTACTGCCGCGATGCCACTACACAATATGAGATTATGCGTGGTTAGATATGACGCCATCGTTCGTATCATTATACAGGGCAAAACTAGTCAAATGGTTTAGATAAGTCTTCCCCTCCCTATCCCTATATCCACAGACACGAAGGCCCATTTCCTTTTCTCCACCCTTCTCAGTCTATTCCTTCATTCGAGTCGTCAATCCTTTCATTATCCCTTTCCCTTCAAACGCGGGCAGCGCATTCGTGAAGGACAACCTCTGCGAATATTCATGGGCAGTGGCGATCGCTCACCATCAGGCGAACCACCAGGTCAGTTGCCCGCTTAGGACATAAAAATCCCGTATCCTTTTTCTAACCCTTACTTTTCTTTATTGTTTCCATGAATCCTTCCCTTATCCCTTATCCAGTGAAGTGGGCAATCTAATTGCAAAGACATACAGCCTGTGCAAAGTTTATGGGCGATGTTGATTGCTTATCTTCAGGCGAACAATCAGCTCCTTTGCCAATTATCCTATAAATATGTATACTTCCATAACAGCGTACTAAAAATACATTAGTATTAGGAGAATCCAAAAATGAATAAACAAATTTTCTTGACATACAAATAAAAATTTACGTCAAATAACTTGGCATTCTAAATAAAATACGCCAACCCATATTTGACTTCTATTTCATTATGACGTTTAAATGACTTATCCTACTAATATTGTAAACGCGAAAGTTTGTAAGGATGTGTGTGCGTTTGTTGCTCTTTCACGCAAAAACTACAGAACCGATTGCAATGAAATTCGGTACGTAGACAGCTGGACAACTGGAATAACATATAGGCAACTTTTTATCCCGATATTCCTGCGAAATACGGACTTACTCGGGTGAAACTGCGGGGCGCAGCAACTCTTTTAATATACTCGTATTAATGTTCTGTGGTCGCAAGTACCTACTATCCAAATACACGCTTGGTCGATTGCAAATAATATTGGTTGCGTAAAACCCTCCACAATTTTGTAAGTGAAGGCTACAACTTGAACAATTATTTGAAGTTTATTGATGTAATAAGTGAATTATATTGAGCAAATCTATACTTAATATTATTAAGCTGAAGAGTTTGTTTGTTTGAATGCACTAATCTCAGAAACTACTGGCCCGATTTGAAAAATTATTTTAGTGCTAGATAGTCCATTTATAAAAGGAAGGCTATATATGTACCACGGGCGGGCCGCTAGTTTTTAATAGTTCTTTTTTTGCACATACTATTTAAGTGCTTAACATCGACTATCTGTTTATGTGTACAAAAAATACATATTTTCTACTTCCTCATTTTCAAGGTAAGAGAATAATTCGTTTATTAAAGAATAAAATACATATTATTATAATACCTATTGATTTCGTTAATTCCAAAAGACGTCACAAAAAAGATCGATTTATTTATAGTGTGTTTTTAGTGTGTTTTTCTTTATTCAGATTTGTGAGAATGATGACGGTTATATAACTCATGTTATCAATTTTATTGTACCAAATATTATGTATATTTGGTGTTTGTTAAATCTATGTAACATTAAGGTGTTTTTCTTAAGCAACGCGAAAATGTGTAAGTTAAATGATGTCAAAGATGCCATGCTCCCTAAAATGTTTTAATAGTCTTAAAAGCCAGGCAGTCCGATTATCAGACGGGCAGTTATATCTTAGTAATAGGGTCCTGTCTTATGGGCGTTGTTTTGTAATTTTATATTTGACATTTGATACAAATAAACATGGCTTAAAGCAATGTGTGTCAAAGCCTAAACTTAAGTTTTTCCATCGGTTATATAATGTAACTAGCTTTTGCCCGCGGTTACGCACTCAATTATTACAATTCGGAGTAGTTTACTAGATTAGAGAAAAAAAACCCTCAATTCCGTTGCGTAGTTTTGAAGATTTAAGCATACATAGGGATATAGGGACAGAGAAAGCGACTTTGTTTTATATCTACCATATAGTGATGTTGCCAGTAGTTGTGCGAACGTGCAACTTATGTGATATCAGTGTGTTCTTGCAGATACCTGAAAATCATTAATTCTCTCATTGAAAACTTACTTGTATCCAGTGAGTATGTTGAGCAGCGTGGACTTGCCGGCGCCGGACGGGCCCATGATGGCCGTCAGCTCGCCGGACCGGAGTCTCCCCGACACCGATTTGAGGATCGTCTTCACATCTGCGATACGAGAACGTGGTGTTTATTTATTTATCGAAATTTGCTGATTTTAGAGTGTTCATCGCACTAAGTGTACTTTGATACGCTTCAATGAATCACATTGCGATTACATGGATGATTAGCGTTCAAACAAAGAAACTCTTCAGCTCTATATAATAAGTATAGTTGAGAAATAAAAAAACAAAAAAAAATCATGCGGCGTTCGTCGGGACAAAAATTTAAACACAATCGTTAAAGAACTTTTGATTTTATAAAATAAATATAGTTTAATTTGTCCGTTTATAGTGGGTCAAAATCGAGTGTAATGGAGTCGGTTACATGGAAACATATAGGTATTAGCGTTTTAAAAACCCAAACCCACAAAACAAATATATTGATAATAATTCGAATTATAAATATCATAACACCTGGATGTTAATCAATGACGATGAGGTGGACCGCGAATAGTAAACAACGGAATAATCTAATAATATATATAACAATCTCTCAAGCTATATGCTTATTCAATACGAATTCAAATTGAATCTATTTGATATGTTATTGGTACATATGTAGCCTATGTCACTGAGTTTCGATACAGCTTTAAATGGAGAAAGAATTATATAAATTGGTTCAGTAGTTTTTGTACGAAACCATTACAAACATACATAGACACAAATTTCCTCTTTATAATATTACTAGCTGCGCCCCGCGGTTTCAGCCGCGTAAGTCCATATTCCGTAGGAATATTGGGATAAAAAATTTCCTATATGTTATTCTAGTTGTCCAGCTGTCTACATACCAAATTTCATTACAATCGGTTCAGTAATTTTTGCATGAAAGAGCAACAAACACACAAACATCCTTACAAACTTTCGCATTTATATTATAAGTAGGAGTAGGACGTATAACCTAACCTATTAGTTAAGATTTTTTCACACTTGTTTCCCACATAAAAAAATTACGTATTTTCATTCCTTATGTTCTCCGTTCTATTTCTCATACTGCATTTTTTTAATGCACTAAAAGCACCTTAAAAAGACACCACAAGCCGACTTTATTAGAATTTAAATATGATCGAATCAACCGAGAGTACCAATCAATTTATCAAATTGAATACTTGAAACAAGTGTGCCTTCAAAGAGGCAATTACGCTAAAATGATAGACGCATGCATGACAATAAAATATCACCATTGACCGTGTAATTAAATCACTCCGCAGCAGGATGAGAAGCACATTAATTTGCGGACATTACCTAATGCCTACTGAGTCATTTTGTGTCACTCAATTATGTAACACTAGCTGCGCTCCGCGGTTTCACCCGCGTGAGTCCGAATCCCGTAGGAATATCGGGATAATAAGTTGTCTATATATTATTCTTGTTGTCCAGCTGTCTACGTAACAAATTTCATTGCAATCAGTTCAGTAGTTTTTTCGTGAAAGAGCAACAAACATTCTGACAATTTTTCGCATTAATAATATTAGTAGAATAGGATATGCATGCATGTTATTATAAAACTTGTTCTCAATAGACTATGTATCTTTAATCAGGTGCAAAAAAAAATCATTTCGATCACGAAATTTTCAAATGATCTGAATACCTCTATAATGTAAGTATTGAAAGTAAGGTCTGCAGAATAAGTGAGCGCACTAAATCTGCCTAAATCAGTCATTTAATAAACAACATTAAAATTAACTAATCTACCATTTAAACTTTACTATGCATTCATACTTCTAATGTAATAACGAAGACAACAAAAATCTTCAATCAGTTGTTTCAAGATTAAATCTATTTAAGCCATATTTGGTATTTCAACTGGTCCTCTGTAAATCTAGAGATCAGTGTTCACGGGACAGCGGACATGTTGTTTCAAATTAAAAAAAAAACTTTGTTAATTTTATGCTAATTAAAAATCACACATAATTTATTTTTCTAATTAATATACACGTTATCTACAACGATAACTACGGCCTCAGAAACGTGTCCTTCAAAGACACGATAAGGAAATTATTTAGTTTTGTTACAAAATAATATCTTGTTATCATTAACAGGATTAATTCCTGGGAAACCGTTTGTGATGGAACTACTTGTACAGTGTCATTTGTAAATGCTGTTTGACGTTGATCAACTTAATTGATGCTCCGTCTCTTTCACATTCTAGACAAAAGAAAGAGAGAAACTGTAGTGCGATTAACTCAAAACATTGTGTTTTCTCCTTTGCCCTTGTGTTATTAGACAATATAGCGATTAGTTCATACATTAATTTAACTGGTTTTATGTAAACAAATATTACTATTATTATTTGAAGGCAAATGAAAACTAACAAGCAATGCTTAAAAAAAACAAGTAAATAATGAGGGCAATCAAAACAGATACAACAATGCTACAACCGGACGTATCAACAGTCAATAATTACTGATTATGGAAATCATTACAGATAAAAATTACTAACAATAGAGTAATTTCGTTGCGAAATTTAAAATAATGACAGATGTTCAAGGTGCACGATTTACTGTTTGAACATTGAACATTGAAACTCCAAATATATCTATCTAGCAAAGTTAGAGATTGGTTCATTCGCAATAGTTAAAAAAATCTAAACATGATAATAACATGAGAAATTTTGAAAGAATAGAAAAAATTTGATCACGAGGCGAGATTCGAACCCGCTGTTTTTGCCAAACCGTAGCAACGCCTAGCCTCTCTGCCACCCGTGATCCCGCCACAGTAATCGGACTTCTTCTTCGTAATAATTTAGATATCCTATGTTATTACCATATTACGCGTTTAGGATATCTAAATATGATATTCGGTATAACGTATCGTTTTCGCGAAGTGACATATTATAAAAAACAACTATGTCTAGAATTCCTCTTAATTAATAAAAGATTGGGTTTTGATTTAAACAAGTAATACAACTAATTACTAAAAACCAGTTCTAAGATACGTCACAACTATGTAGACCTTGTCATGACTTCAAGTAGTGATTTTACACGCCAGCGACAACTTTTTTCAACGATAGCAACAAAAAGATTTTTACATATTGCGGTGGAAACTATGTATTTATTGTTTAAAAAACTATTGTTTAAGCTACACAGTTATTTGTCCAATTACTATTAAGGAATTGTAAACTTTGTTGAAATGTGAAAATTCACAAAACTTTATTTAGGACATCGGGCAAATGTATCTCTGAAGGTCCACATAATATTACAGTCATCAAAATTCAATTTGCCTACTTTAATTCTATAAGAAATTTCATACGGTTCACTGCCGCGTGAGGCGAATACGATACTAAGTAAGCGATTATTAAAATTACTCGTAAAATAATAACCTTCTTATTATTTTATACATCTTCGTGCATTTATCGAGACTTGAAAGACTTGATAAAACGAAACAGTTTCTTCTTCGTAGGAACTGCTTTCCGTGGTAAATTATTTTGTGTGTAGACTGTAGTTACTATTACTATATTATATGTATTTTGATTTTTGATGAGTTTAGTTGAATAAATGTTTGAGTTTTATGGATACAAACTAGCACCCATATACCCTTTGGCAGTGATGCAATTTCAGTGAAATAATTCAAACCACTTTCCACTTAACGCGTTAAATTCTGAGAAGTTTAATAGATGTTAATGTACATGTAAATCATCTTCCTCTTGAATCACTCTATCTATAAACAAAACCATCATAATGCGGTGCGTAGTTTTAAAGAATTAAGCATATATAGGGATATAGGGAGAGACGGAGAAAGCGACTTTGTCGTATATGTAGTGATATTGCACTTAAAACACTGCGCCCCTTCTTAAGCGACAGAGATACATACATAAGCCTTTGCCTTGGAATGCCCCACTACAATTGGCATCAGTTTTTTTCATTTTTAAAGTTTACGATATTTTGCTTTACGTTAACAAGCCATTTAGGAAATACGAAGGTTGAAATATATTCGCAAAGTAATGTCCGTACGCACTACAAGTGGTTAATAACAGGAAGTGTCTGTGACACGTCACAATACTTCAATTCGGGCTTTCCTTGTATCACTCGGCTGGTGGTTCTTATGATGCATACTCCGTAATATCATTTCAGTATAGCTTTACCTGATTAATATGCTCTATCAATGCATATCAGTTGCTAAGCCGATTCGAATAGTAGATTTTGTTTTTTTTTTGTCAATGTCATTGTGTTTTTATCCGCATTTCCAGTTGTATTATCGCTTAGCTTTCGCACAGTACCAAATGATTCTTTGTAAGCTGAAAAAGGAGTTTCTTAATTCGACTATTTCTTTTTGTTTCACCGCTCGATTATACCGTAGGTTTTCAGCCGATGGAAGTGATTACTTTGTGTTTGATGGGTAATGAATATCATTTGCTTCCATCCTATTTTGTAATCTAGAGTGGTATCTCCCCCTCAGGGAAAAGATTCTAAAACATGTCCACTCCAGAAACTGATAACATTGTTAATCATTTTGCATGCCAAAACTCCGAAATTTGAATTCTGAATAATGGCAATATTATTAACATTTTAGAGTGACACAAACAAAAACACTTTTAAGTGCATCAAATCATAATTTAAAAAGAGTAAAAGAATATGCATATTTTACACATTCAAGGAAGATATTGGCAAGAAATAAAGATCGCATACTCTTATCGATTAATAAAAAGAGAAGATTTATCAAATGAGCGAAAACTTGTTTAAAATATTATAGTTGAGACATATTACACTACGTCACGAGGAAGACGTTTCGATTTAATAATTATATAAATAAATATTCATTCAAATAACACTTTGAAACTTTAGACTTAGGAAACACCAGTTTATGGTACCTATAATTTAATTTATGATGATCTGTTATTTTAAAACATTTATATATGTGTTTCTCAAATTTAAAGATTATTGCGAATACAATTAAATTAACAGTAAATAAAATGAACAGTTAATCTTAAACTTAATAATGCATTTAATCAACTAGGCTTTTAGATGCCCTTTCAAATTTAATTCAAAGCAATTATTGTGAAGGTAAGGTACGCCGATACATCCTAATATATGTGTATGTTTCCTATGTTTAAAATTAAATTGCACGAAATTAATTTTTAATAATATAAGAGACCATTTCTTCGACGTAATGTTAAAGTAAAAATTAAAGGGCATATTATTCTTATCACACATATATAACGTGTTGGTAATCTCTATTTGCAATATCTCTATTTCCTGATTAATTAATCGATATTTTTTTTTTTATTATCTAATATATAAAATTCTCGTGTCACAGTTTTCGTTGCCATACTCCTCCGAAACGGCTTGACCGATTTTGATGAAATTTTTTGTGCTTATCCGGTATCTATGAGAATCGACCAACATCTATTTTTCATCCCCCTAAATGATCAGAGTAAGGCAGAACACCGTTTGCCGGGTGCAGCTAGTAAATTATATATAAAAGCAATAGAATTGTTTTAGAAATAGACGAGAAAGGATTTCAATCGTATATGCGTTTATCAAAAAAATAATAATAAACACATTTTCAACGGGCCTAAATACATATTTAATTAATATTAATGTACATATTAAACGAATATGTCAAGTGATCATTCTAAATGGCTCGATTGGCGTAATATAAGGCGCGAATAATTACTCGTTCGAGCCTTGACTCTTGTACCTTTGGAGCAAAGCATTTAAATGTGTTTTCCTTATGTAAACCTACGTATATATTTTTTATGATACAGCGGGCAACTGAGCTGATGGTTCGCCTGATGGTAAGCGATCACCACCGACCATTAACATTCGCAGAGGCATAGAATGCTTTATCAATAAATAAATACTACCCCTTGAATACAAATAAGCGCGAAACACGTTAAAATCAATCAACAAGTTATGAAGAAACAGATAAAAGTACTCTATAGAGAATTAACAATTAAAGACTGCTTATAGAGAGTAAACGATTTAGAGATATGAACGTGTGCGGAAGATAATAGATGCTAAATTAACAAGTTAGGATAGTGAAGGATGAAATTTGTTTCTCCTGCGATTAGACGCACGCGAGCGATGTCACAAACAACAAGCTACTATGCAATATGTGATGGCGATAGACTGAGGATAATGTTTCGAGTATGTGTAATGGGGCTTAATCAGGTCTAAAGGAATCTTTAAGAACGACAATTATAACCAGATCTTAAATTCAAACAGAACCTTTATATTATAAACTGAATTGTCTTCAAATTGACAGAACTAGACCAAATTTAAATAATAATACAACGAAGGCGCCAGCTTTCAAATAAAAAACATCATAAAATAGGTTCACCCGTCAATAGACATCAGGTAACACAAATGAGAGGTCGAAATAATAACTTTCTCCTTATTTTTAAGTCGGTTGAAAACAAAGCAGGATACACGAGGAAAGTCTCTGAATGCATTCATGTTCGGGTTCTACCAATTATTTATTTGGAAAAATTAATTTAGTACATTGTTCGATCGAAATTGTGAAATAGCATATTAATGTTATCAGGGTCGTAGAGGTTAAGGCAATAAATACCGTTTGGCTCGGACAATTCATTTTCATTTTTATATTCAAAGATTTCATTCATTATTTTAGTTTAGTTTTTTTTATACATTGTTTTGTGTTTTTGTGTAGGTTGTGTATGTTTGTTAAGGTGAGAAAACGATAATTTCATGAGCTAAGATAATTATTTGACAATCCTTTCTTTGAGGAATAGCAATAACTTCAACAACATTTTAAACAGATATTTAGGGAGAACGACCCAGAACATTACAACTACTGCTCTTTTGAATAAGAATCTAGATTCTAGACACTGTTTAGATTACAATATCGTTAAATATACCTCATTTCTCACACTAAACAAAAATCATCCGAGGAAAAATTCAAAGATAAATGAACAGTAATTTTTTTGCCTCAACAGCAATTAATTCTCAAACATTGATGTTGGGGAAAACGAGTTTTAATAAGAAACAAGAAAAACGTGTATTTTTCAAAACATATCGACATTGAGACGTGAACGAGAGGCGATCAACTTCCTTTTCAAAGTTATTTACATATCCGTGGATTAGCAGAAAAAAAAATCTCATTTGTTTTTTTAATCTAGAGCCATACTAATTTATATGCACTCAATTAAGATTTGCGTTCATATAAAATACACAAACAAGTAACAAATACATATTTTTCTCTATGAGATTCAAGTAACAAATACATATTTTTCTCTATGAGATTCTGAGTCTATCTGAAACTGAACTATCTACTAACTCAACTCGAGTTCTACTAATAGGCTTGGTTATATAAGAATACATCCACGTCTATTAACTAAATATATTGCAAGAGTTTATAAATTCATAAATTTCCACAATTATAAAGCGTGTTCCTTCATAAATGTTAATCGCTTAAACAAACAAATTCATAAAACCACAATAATAAGTGCAAATAAAATATTTACTCAACAACATACTGTATCTTAATAACTACCTATTTGAAATACATTCACAATAATTATTTTACCAATCGCTGGAACCTTTTAAAAATATAATTTGAAAATAAGTTTCAACGGGTTAACTTAATATGAATTCAATTCTGGTTCCCGTGAGGTAAATGTGATTAAATAACTGTAAAAAATAATCATTTATATCAATGCTAGTATAAAATTGAAGAGCATTGCTTGTTTGAACGTTGAAATCCCAGGAGCTACTAGACCGATTTTAAAAATTCTTTCACCGCTGGGTATCAAGGTACGTGATCACTGAGTGGTAGGCGATATTTAGGACGACCGAAACCAGAGCGCACCGCTAGTATTACATATACCGTATGTAAAAGGGCTTAGAAAGTCATAACTTCATATATTTTACACATAATCTATACCCATATGTACTGATGTGATAATTATCCATACAAATATTATAAAGCTGAAGAGTTTGTTTGTTTGAACGCGCTAATCTCAGGAACTGCTGGTCCGATTTGAAAAATTATTTCAGTGTTAGATAGCCCATATATTGAGGAAGCTCATATATATTTACGACGACCGAAACAGAGGCGGACCGCTAGTAAGCTATATTCTCATACCGCGTCAACCCAGGCGACACTGAGGCAAGCAGTTACTCTCAAATATTTTAGTCTGAATCTGTTTTTATTCTAGTAGTACAAAATACAGTTATATACATTGGAACTAAACTAGTTAAACTTTACTTGTGGCCGAGGAGGTTGAACTATTTTTTGGCTAAGATTTGTCAAAATATACTATATATAAACAAACATTATGTTCTACGTTAAATGTAAAATTGACATTTTGTTTGTGCGAGGATGAATTCGTTACTCCGTTACGCGGTAACGGCTAATCAGTTCTGGATAACATTTGACACACATAGACTACATCAACGACTGCGTCCTAAAATAGAACAGAGGCTTGCATTTTCAACCATAATCGAGGTCCCATATCCCACACGAGATATAATAGGGGCCGAAACCGGTATTCAACATTTATTATGAATGTCGTTTGGATTTTTTTACAAACATTCTTAATCTGTCGAAATACTGTACATAATGTGCATTACAAAAAACATGTGAACTCTCTTATCTCGACTATAGAAGCTACTTTCAAACAAAACAATGAACCTTTGTTTTGCCAAAGTCACAAAGAACTTGTTTACTTCCGTCACAGGCCACAGAGTACAAAAGTGCGATTTATATTTAAGGGAAAACGTTACACACTAAACATAATATGTTTAATACATGCATTTTACACCTTAGTCACGACTCACGACCACGATAACAATTGTATAAGCTGTGATTTTTTTACTCATTGATAAAGAACATCGAATTATAACATAGTCCTTAGAATCCGGATCTACGCGATATCACCCTCGACTTATCTCACAATTTATCATTGAAGGAAAATTACTAACAAATCGCTTCTAGCATCCAATTAGAACTGTTATTGATAAAGACATCATTACAAATAATCATAGAACTTATAACGTTGACGTACTTAATTACCATTTCGGTATACACAAACAATATTATTATTCGAGTCGAAGAACACGACGCGAAAAAGTGGAAACTCGTTGAAGATTCTCATCAACCACCTTTCAAGTAAATATATATTTACTGCGTTTTTTAAATATTCGGTCCTTGACCGTTCCTAAATTGTTGATCGTTTTTAACTTATACGGTTTATATGATGTAGGTTTGTATTAACTGTGAAGGTACTTACTGCTTTTTCTTCCCTCCTGCACCTTGTATGTGAGGTCCGTGAAAGCCAAGTCCACTGGGGGTCGTTTTGGCAGATGCGTCAGGGTCTTTGGCTGCGCTGGGGTGATCGTCACCTTCAGGCTGCCTTTCCTGTCCGACAGAATGGGCATTGAGTCCACGGGACCGGCGAGGGTGTCCTTATCCACTTTCATTTTAACACAATGAAATATTTATACGTCACAAAGGAGCTGGGCGGCGTTAACGTGCGTATCGCCGCACTCTCGCGCACACACTGATCGTCGATCGTCGAGACCCGAGCACCAACTCGCGCCGAGTCGAGGTGACGTAGCGATATACGATGAACTTTGCACCAGCGGATGGTTGCTACATTGATTGCAAGACTGACAGACAAGGAGGAAGTCGCCAATTGGACTTTTTGAAATCAGAATGCTACAATCTCGTTGTAAAAATACGGAGGATGATTCAATTGGAAGGTTACGGTCATTCATAAGGATAGAACTGAAGTCATGACTGGGCCATTTCATGTACTAATTCTTCGTAAAACCAAAGACACTTTGACCAGACCAGTTCAATCTCATAGAACTTTTGTATTCTGAACTTTAAACCTTTAAAGTGTATGTATCTCTTTTATCCTATTTATATACAAAGAACTTAAAAACTTCCAAGATGTTTCATCTAGATCTACACTAAGGGTTTCATACAATTAAGGTAAAGAGCAATTGGAAAACTAATTAGCTACTCATCCAATAGATAACCTTGATTTTTTTAATTATCATTTAGTATAACAGCAACAGGAATAAATCATGTTAAAAATTTCAACTGTCTATCATGGTCCATCAGCTACCGCCAGATGACAGACAAACAGTGTGGGCCACAGTCTTGGAAAAAGGGATCTTTTGGATACCCAACTCCCAAACAATAACTGTCTCAAAAATATATTATACAGTATACTTTACATATTGTATATTGAAGATTATTAACAGCCAAAATGTTTCAAATTGATAAAAAATGATCTTAGAAAACTAATGCAGCAATGGGAAAGATGCCTTTAACTTCTTCAAAATAATGCTAAGAACAATGATTGAAAAATTAAATAGTAATCTTTAATTTATCTGAATTTTGTTATCACCAAGATCCAACTAGTGCAAAACATAAAAAGGAAATTGAATTGTATGTATACTAAGATGATAGTCACTTTGAATAGCACCCAATAGCCAAAGTGATGAATATTTTGCTAATGATGATGAATAAAAAAGAGATTGCCTTGTATCAAGCACAAAAAGTAATAAATAATGTCTTTGACTGATATAAAAATGCATATTATATGATAAAGTAATATTTGAAATACAGACATGAGAAGATATAAAAAATTGCAGGTAATAAGTGCTGTCTCTTATTTTTCATCTCACAATAAACAATTAAATTTTAGTTTTAATTTTGTTTTTCCTTTTATTTTTCTAAGGTGCAATTGTGCTCATTATGCAACTGAAATTATGTTATGTCTATATATAACAATACAGTGACATTATTCAATAATTAAAATATACTTCATGTTGAACCAAAAACTTAATACATTTTCTCCTATTTAACACCAAAACTGAGTATTCGTTAAAAATTTATATTAAAAACCCGTATTCTTTTTGATGTTGTTTACAAAGGGCAATATTTAACAAACAAAATGTTGACATAGAATGAAAAGATTTTTTATATGCTTCTGTAAATACAAATAATCTCATCTCTCGCTACAAAAATTATTTAACTAACAATATTGTGAGAATGCCAAAAGATGGGAATAATATAAGGTTAACCTAAAACAAATTTAGCACTAAACATATATTGTGAGAGAAGATAAAAAGAATGAAGAAAGTTAATGTTGTTTATGTAATTTCTTCAATTTATCAATAATTTTTTTAATACATTGATTGCAAAACAGACATTATTTAACAGTTTGCATATGCATTTATTATTATAATTATGTAACTTTAGCCACAATTAAATGAAATTTGCAATATGGAACCTTATGGAAATGATAATGTTACGTGTCTTTGTGAAAGTTCTGCAGTAAAATACATTCGAGATTGTGTCAAATGAAAGTTAACACAATAGGAGAATAAACAATACTTGTATGTTAGATCACCATAAGTTGAGAGTATATTGTGCACAAAAGGAGAGTTGAATAATAATTATCATTAAACTACTAACCATTTTTGCTTTCAAAACAATAACAATAATCAGTTACTATCATACAATTTAACTGTTGATAAGAAAGAATAGACTACAGGGCGAGAGTTGAGAAAATTATGTTTAAATTGAGAGCTTGTTCGATCATATAAAAATTATTAATAAATAGTGAAAGCATACAAACTAAAAGGAGGTCATGCAAAATGTCTACGTCGTAAATTGTTTGTTTACGCAAGTTATAAAGTAATTACCCCAAATTGTTGAGTATGAACTTGTTATCCATCTTATTCAGTTCATAACAGCTTTCCTCGATATTTTGATACACTTCAGAAATAATTAAACTAATAGAATATAGAAATTAATGTGATTATGTACGCAATAAAAATAACGTTTGCAAACTGCAAAATGCAGTTATAACAAATATTATACTTTATCTGTGATTTTGTGACACTGACGTTAAAAAACGTCGAAAACCCTGGAGTCCCCACGAAAGAAGTCTTTTTAAAGGTGGCGCTGTTAGCTCAATATTATAGTATAAACAGCGCCGTTTTTAAAAACAACCCTATATGTTAGCTCTATCATGCTAGCAAGGTGAAACCAGCAAAATTGCAT
>NC_052120.1:2078359-2096898 GCF_012273895.1 Zerene cesonia
AGATATCGCAAATCATGCTATCGTGATATCAAGCTAGCAAGGTGAAACCGGCAAAATTGCAAAATTGCAAAAAAAAAAATCGTACGTGATTTTGTAGCTATTTAGTTGCTAATTAGTTACCAAAACCACGATTTTGTTGCTCGCGCTGATCAATAGATATCTTTGGCTTTAATTTATTAGATTTATTTGAAAAACCATAATATATTAATTGAACTTATTTTATGTATAAAACAATTTTAGTTGCCATGTTATTTTTCAACTTATAATCTACTTTTCTTTAGTTCACATCGCCGCGAACTTGTTTTGTGACGAACATCTACCACAGAATAATAAGTACAAGTAACTCACAACCACACATGCTACAGATAATTTAAAACCTAGTTTCCTAGTATCCACTATCCATATCTCACGAACATATTGACAATTGAGTGTTTTGAAGTCTGACATTGACAGTCAAATCAATAGATTTACAAGTCAGTGACCAGTCATGTTACTACAAAATTTTGTATTACGTCAATTAATTATTTGAAATAATAATGTGAAAAGTAATTATCACACAGCATGAGACAATAGATAATACACGTACATGAAGATGGAAAGCGTAACAGTATGTACTTTTTTTTTTTAATATTAAATATAGAAATAAAACAGCTGTTGGTTCACCCGTGTTGTTTTCTTTGTTACAGAATTTTTCAGTTTCGCTTATCAAAGGATTTATAGACAGTTTACGAGGTGTAACTGTACTTCTATATTTAGATAAAGAAATAAACGAACGGGCTCTAAGTCGTTCCCCACAACCAGAATTAGACGGCTCCAAACAGAAATTAAAACAGCCCAAAGTTAAACAGTGAGTCTAAATATATTTTACTCTTGTAGTTTCAGTCGACTATAATGAAAACGTTTTCGTAGAAATGGGTACAATTTTTAAAAAGACTAAAAACACAACGACAATGACATTCATTTACTTATATTAGACATACAAATAAGTTAATGTAGATATAAATTATGTTAATTAGCTATACAATTAACACAAAGACCAGAACGGTGGCTTGTTTTAAATATCAAATATCTGTTTTTGAGAAATTTATTTATTATTACATAATGTACTTAATGGGGCATGCCTCCTTAATGGAAAACAAAAATAATTTGTTCAAGGTCAAATTTAATTTATTGTTTTTAAAAATCCTTTGCTTACAATCTTATCAAAACCTGCCAAATTAGGAGGAAATTGAGTTTAATGTATGATTATTGTTGTAGCACTCAATCTGATGAAAAAATTTGATTATGGTTTTTACTTTATTGGCTAAGCTAATGAAGTGTTTTGTTGTTTATATACTGTTCTTTAAATGATAAGACTTTTTCTCCAAAACAACATTATCTTATGGAGCATGAAACAGTGGGTTAAAATTTGCACGAAAATTTTATTGAATACTGGCTTTTCATGGCCTCTCTCATATAGTCAAAGATAAATATGCACAATTTCCATTCCCAGTTCCCACTGGGAATGGTAATTGTTCTCGTAAAGAGTTCTTGTTCTTGTAAAGAGATCCGTCTCCAGGATTAAATTTTTCCTATGTTCTTCCTCAGGACACAAACTATCTTTGAACCAAATTTCATCCAAATCAGTTCTTTGGTTTAGGCCTGAAGAAAAGACAGACAGACACATATAATATTAGTAGAGATCTATTATTTTTTATACATGTAAATATGCAAGTGCAGTCACAGGAGGAGTACTAGTGCAAACACAACTTTCTCAACTCTTTGTATTGAAATTTTGCAATATTGATCTTTGTCTACTAATCAAGGTTAACAACTAAATGATTTTAACAATTCATTAGAAACCAAAAATAAATAAAAATTGAATGTATTAAAATACTGTAGGTAGATATGCATAATCAATGAAATTATAATATTAATGCTTCTATTAATAATTTATGAAATTTGGTGTGATGCTTATAGGCAATAGAAACCACTATCAAATACAATAACAATTATAGTTTAAACCCAGTATTTTTAAGAAAATTTACTAACCCTGTCAATCAGGACAGTAAGAGAAACTCATAAAGTTATTGTGTTGTCACTAATCTTTGATATGTGTACAAAGTTTGGATTAAATCTATCCATTTAAAATGTGTCAAAATTGTCTCAAAAGTAAATGATAATGTATTGAAGAAGTGTTCAGGAATTAAATAAACACTTGAGAATTATTTTTTTATAAATAACCGGCAGTAGTATAAAAACCTACTAACCATTTTGAATTTCCTTTCAGAGAATCAAAAGTACTTACGAGGGTGTTGCAGTCATGTGTTTTAAACGGCTTTATATTCCTGCTCAGTATATTAGTGTTTGAGTATGCATTGCTACCAGCGGTGAAGTACTTAGTGATCGCCGTGTTCGGACACAACCCGGGTGTCGCGCATAGTGTGTGGTCATGGATACAGCCCTTCTTGTCTATGACGTTCCGGATGATATGGGTGTTGCCGTTGTTTCTGTTGAGCAAGTTGGTGAACAGTCTTTGGTTTCAGGTGAGTGTATTTAAATTTTAATTGTTTTTGTTTTTGTTTATCCGACCATCTGTCTGTTATGTTACAACTAACCCACAAATTTATAGAACTGATTGAAATATATACTTATTTATTCCTGAATGAATGAACATTGAACATGAACGTGAACATGAATTTTAATGAAATTCTGAATAAAAACGAATGTTTATATTATTGAAATAATGTACAATATGAATTATTAATGAATATTATTTTGTCATTAGGATATAGCGGACTCGGCGTACAGACACCGGCGAGGTCGCCCACAGTTCATGTCCAGTGTGAGCAAAATTATTGCTGACTCACTATTCAGTTTATTGGTGCAAGCTTTATTTTTAGTCCAGGTGAGATATATATTGTTTATTAATTAAGAAAAATGTTATGAATCTTAATAATAATGATTGATTATACCAACTCGTACTTCTTTTCGGCGGATTAAAAAAATATTTTTAAAAATAATATTCAATAGAAATCTTGCCACCATGTTTTTTTTTCATACATAATTTATTCACGCATTTATTATTAACCAATATGAATAAATTTGAAAGTTTTAGATATAAAAAGCACACAAGAAAAACTAATTTGAAATAGAGCACTCTCTGATGCTTCGCATCATGAGTCGTGCAAAACAAAAACCCAATAATATAATTTCACAATTTAAGTGTTCCGATTTAACTATCAATTAAATAATAAAGAAATTGTTTCAATATAAATACTGTGGGTGAACCACTAGCGGCGCCCACCATACAATATACGAATAATCACTTAGAGAAATGAATCTCTTTCCAGAGCATGCTAGTCAGCATGCTACCGATCACGTACGTGGGCGAGCTGCTGTGCCTCGTGCACATGTGTCTGCTCTACTCGCTGTACTCGTTCGAGTACAAGTGGTTCAACATGGGCTGGGAGCTGCACAAGCGGCTCACCTTCATCGAGACGAACTGGCCGTACTTCCTGGGGTTCGGGCTGCCCTTGGCCGTTCTGACACAAATACCCCAGTCCTATATCATCAGGTGTGTTGTAGTCTTGTAACTAGCTGTTCGAAGCGCCCCGGCTTCGCCCGTGTTATGTATATAGAGTATGTCACTCGGTGAAGTTACAGCTTTCTAATGATGAAAGAATTTTTTTTGAGCCAAAGAAAGAATTGTTTATATGTGACAAACATACTTATGTATAAATCTTTCCTCTATAATATTGGTATAGGTAACATTCAATTCACGTTAGAAAGTAAAATTTAAGTGACAAGTATATTGAGTGCCAAATGTTAATTGCATAAAGCAAGATATAAATAAACAAGCCCGTTTTAATATTTTAACTAATGTGAGTTATTTATGGAATCGTTGGAGTAGCTGATCTAATTATAACAGGGCATTTACTTGATGATTTATAGGATGTTGTGTAACTTCACTTAGCCAACCCTTTTTAGCCTCTTAAGGGCGTATTTCATATTGTTTTCTGGGTGGAATCTACAATATAAAAGAATTGGAAATTCACTTCTAAAACTATAGTAATAAGTGGTAGCAATAAGCTATTGCAAAGTTTATCGTAGTACCGACAGTAGCATTCCCATGCTACTATTTTTCGCCGATCTTCTGTGGGTGGTGTGGTAGTTCCCCGGGGCGAGCTGGTTTACAATTCGTGCCGAATTGTGCTCGACTCCCATATCCCACATTCGAGTTATCCTTTTTAAACACGCTTTTATTAGCTTCTGTATGTTTGTATGTAACCGACTTTTGACTCGATTTTGACCCACTGTAAACGGACAGATTTAATTCAAACTTTGTACACTTATCAAGGTGACAAATCAATACAATCATCTTACTATCTGATATATCTGATATGGGTCAGGATTAAATGATTTCCCTCGGTATACTCTGTATAAGAGAAAATCGGATAATATGATGCATTTTATTATTAAAGCGTAATTTTAGTTTTTTTTAAGTATTTATAAAACTCCCGTATGTAATACTTTTTTTTGTAATGTCACTAATCTTTCAATCATCTGCTTTTATATTCAACTAGCGGTCCGCCCCGGCTTCGCCCGTGGTACATATATAGTCTATAGCCTTCCTCAATAAATGGGCTGTCTAACATTGAAATAATTTTTCAAATCGAACCAGTAGTTCTTTAAACAAACAAACAAACTCTTCAGCTTTATAATATTAGTATAGATTATATAATTTCATCAAATGAGTGATTTTTTTTTTTCAGCGGTTGCGTGTTTTCAATATTCTTCCCTGTTTTCATTTTGAGTGGGAATGAAGCCACCCCAGTGACGGGAAGGTTAGTACATTATTATAATATTTAGCAACTGAATGTTTGTATGTATGTATGTAAAGATGTTTGTTTATATAAACATGCTGAACCGGTTTTAATGAAAATCTGCGTGTATGATAGATAATGGCCCGTATTTAAATTTAAAGCATAGTTTATATGAACAAAGCGAGAAATATCCACAAACTTTGAAGTGGTTCGAATAAAGAAAACGCTATCCTATGTCCTTTATAGAGTCTCAAAATATTTTTGTGTCAAAATTCATCCAAATGGGATCAATGGTTTAGGCTGAAGAAAGACAGAGTTACTTTCGCATTTGGTAGGTATAATTAAGTATATAGTTTCATAGTATAAATATTTTTGTTTATCCGTTCCAGCGAATACCCTCTCCGGCTGTTCTCACCAGTAGTAGCAATATCGAACGGAATGTTCCGCTTCGTGCGACACAGCGCTGACGTTATAGACAAAACCAGATGATGAACATTGTTTTAACTTATATTTGTGTTGAAACGGGAACAATTAACCGTTAAATGGACATGTTTTTACAGGGGATTTTATCACATTTTCAAAAAAATCACATTAAACTTTTTTTTTTGTAGAAATGGAGGGTAGTTGAATAATTCATCAATTTATGAGTTATACATGTATATTTTTTAAACGTTTTACGTTTATATAAGATAAAGCGAAATAAATGAATTTAATGTTTCTCTTTAACGTTATATATTTTTCCACCATTCTTTTTAATGAGATATTGAATATGTTTCGTACTATTTATTTACCTTGTTGCGTACATTTTTTGTACATTTTTTCAGGCAGATTGCAAAACGACTAAAAGAAGTCTATTTATGTAATGACGAATTATTCAACACATTTCATAACTTAAAAAAACCTTTAATAAATCCATTAGAGTCACCATTTATTTATATTATACTACAGGGCGTTATTTTAAGGTGTATGCTACACGTATTAATATGAATTGGTGTGCATATTATGGTGCACTGCATATGTAATTTGATCATTTTTTTCATACGTTGCTTTACTCGACATATCAATAAATAATTAGTCAGGATAAATTGTATTTTTTATACGTTCGTTCCAAAAATACTGACATATTTTAGAATAATTATGAATTCCACTGTTTACGTTTCTTGATGCTGTGCTTTATGTGATAGATAGATGAGAAAATGTGCCTTTCTGTTTGTCACCCAAAACATGTTAGACTAATTTTGATAGAATTTGTCGAAAGGTGGCAATAAGACGCTTTATTAATAAACATTTATTTACAAACTAGCAGGCACAAATAATCATTCAATAGAAAGCAATAAATTATCATTAAATCAGTGACATATTAAAAACAATGTTATTTAAACATTTTATACTTAGATTTGGGGTTAAATATCGCTATAATTACAAAGATAAATGCACGTTTGTGTGCAATCCACGATAATCATTTAGGCATAAACACATGTACCTTATAACAAATATATTTAAGCCTTAGATTGTAAATCATTGTCATATTGTGATTATTTTTACATGACATTTATTAAAGGCTGACTGAATTAACGTTGTTTTATTGAAATTCCCTTAACGTGCGACAGAGATAGTGATTATACGATACTTATCTCATACAAAAGAATATCACTATATAGTATAAAGCAGTCGCTTCCCGTGTCTGTATGTATACCTTAAAAACACAACGGATTTTGATGACTTTTAATAGATAGAGTGAATCAAAAGGAAGGTTTATACGTACAATAACTTCTATTAAACTGTTACGAATTTAAGTGAAAATTGGAATTTAGAATTTACAGAATACTAATTGATTTCATTCGATTAGAATTATTCTATCAACACATTTGAGGACAATTTAAAGTAAAGTAAAATTAAGCTCATTAGTATTTATTACGGCGTATTCACAAAACGTACCAATAACAAAAAAAAAATAATCTAAGTTATCTGGTATTTAACCATATTCTGGTAGGGTTGAGAAGATGTCGCAGACGAATTCTAACAAGCACCCGCGGCCCCATCACTTATGTGGCTCGACGGAACACAGTGGGGTTTTGGACGATAGGAATCCGACATAACCCACGACCTTTTCCCCGGGAGCCGTGCGTATCTATGCAAGATTTCCCCACTATGAAAAAGGGGTTGAGAAGAATAGAAAGCTACATTATCTCTAAGTGACTTATATTTTATTTTATGTTAATCTCCGGTCACCCCAGGTGGAGTCGGGACGAGCGGCTAGTATTAAACATTTCGATAACTAACATTAATTTATTCATTTATATAAATCGATGTCTTAAAAAATAATTTATAATTAAGGACCATCAGCAAATTTAGCAATTTGAGGTAGCCCTCGCTGTGACAAAGTTAAAGATTTAGCACGCCCGATCAAATGACTTGTTGAAAAGAGAAAAAAATATTTGTACTAGGTATATCATTATTTATTTGATCGATTAATTACCATACAGATTAAAGCAATAAAAATTACAATTAATGTAACAAGATCAAATATAAGCATACGCTTAAAATGTAATGGCAAGCATTAAAATAAGATGGTAACTTGCTTTGCTATAATCTTCTAATATAATTTGCGATATCACAATATTAAAAATACATATAATTCAGCAATAACATCTACTTAATATACATAGTTTTACGAAAATAGAAATTTGAGTTTTTTCACCTTCACAATAAGAGCGAAGTGAGTTTAAATTCATATTTATATTTGCATGATATCTATGGAGGTAATATATTAATTATGCAGAAAAAAGACATAATAAACTAATGAAATTTTGGTATTTTCTTCGACCCCATAAGTGAACAAATTTGAATCCTTTTAAAGAAACAAAATTAAGTCTTAAGGAGTCGGCTACCAACAAAAGTATAAGTTAAACTGATTAAAGCGTTTTAAAATATTAATCCTTCATATCTAAAGTCATTTTAATAAAAAACACTAATATCTAGATACCGTAAATAATATCCAAAGACAAATCAAGACATTGTAGGAATAGTTTAACTCACATTTTAAGTAAATATACCACATTTATTTATTTAATTATTAGACTGTGAATCCTAAATACAATGTTTACCTTTATCAATTAAAAATAAGGTTCGGTTTAGGTAAATCAATCAAAATTGCTGAAAAAGTAAGAATATAATTACACGAATATGTTTTATATCGATATACTAAGCATATAGTGAACGAAGGTACTATTACGGTGACTATGCATTTTGCTTCATTTGTAATTCTATCTAACTATTTCATGCAATTACATATATCACAACTACAAATGGTAATCACGTGTATCAGCTTCTTAATATTTATATAGACCAGTTCACAATAACCTTTATTAAATATCGATAGCTTTTTCAACTCATCTGTATTCTACCATAAAAATGAGTTTCGCATTTTAAGACGGTTACTTATTAACCAAATCAGGATTTTACTTTGAAAATACGGTTATTTATAATAATGCGATAATTATAAAAAGAACATAAATTGTATACACTGCGTTTGATGATTTTTTTACTTTTTTACACTGTTAGACATCAAAATTTTGTCAAGATAATATAAATTGAATTTGAAATTACATTGATTGTAATTATTGTTTTACTTAAATCTATACTCAATAAATAATTTTCAATAACACTCAGGTTGTGAATGCTTACATAAAGTATAATTCAATTATATACTTTAAAAAATAGGGGTTACGTATTGTAACGTTTTTTAATCCATAATTTTCATTGAAATACAATTCAAGACATATTATACATGTATGACACGATTCAATAAATACTAAAATGAATAATGTCAATAGGCTTTCTCCCTCGCACATATATAAGGTGCAAAAGAGATAGCAGATATGCTCTCATTAACAATGCAATTTTTAACGACCCGTGTTATATATTAATTGATGATTACTTGGAATAAGCCTAAGATCTACATTATTCTGGTCACTCAACAACATTTCGTATTTACATTACGATAAATCCATTTAAAACTATACTTAAAAAAGCTTGTTTATACGATTTTTTGTCTTTTAATGCAAAGGAAAATATTAAAATGTACTTCATATTAATGGAGGTTTGCATAATTAAAAGTAACTAACGTTATCCTGTAGGACTTAAATAAAAAGTTCAATAAATTATTGATATTTTTTTACGAATTATGCAAATTAAAATTACATAAGTCATAATTACATGGCATTATGGAATGATTTATCTGATGGGTTTTTAAATTACTAAGTCATCGTGCAGAATCTACACTAGTTACATCGTGTAATTATTGTTTTTAAACATATAATCTCTATACCATCAAAAGCATGACTTTTATTATCATTTTTATGTATTTTAAACCATTATGTTTCAGCTGTTAACACACAAATAAATAATTTCGAAAGCATTAACCACCAATTCAAAAAAATTGTTGCATTTTTTAAAAGTAAATACATACTCTTAAGTCATTATCAATTACAAAAAAACTACGACTAATACAAAAATAAATATGTTTATCAATGAATTACGTTTAAGCAAATACTACTCTCTATTTTAGAATAAAAAAAATATATATATTGAGCACTTATTCTAATAAAATCCTATTTTATATTGGTTGATTAGTTATCACCCATGCAAACACGTGGTTTTTTTTACTTTATCATTTAAAACGCATTATATCTAAATTAACATTTCTGTATCGTATTCACTTGTTTTTTTAACTGTTTTTAATAGTTTAAGATACACGAATAAATTTTTATATACGAATTATGGTATATAATTAAATCCTTAATTGTTTTTATTTTATTAGATACCTAGATTATTTTAAGGTATAGACTATAGGGTATATGTATTTATATGTCTTTGAAAAAATCTTTAAAATTTTTTTTCGGCCCAACCAAATGAAAAACAAAACAGATAGAATATTTGTACTTAAATGTATTTATATAGTGGTATAATTCACTAATAAATATGTTAATACATAAACTTAGGTTTAGATAGTGTGTCACTGACAAGCTGCTAAGCCTTTTTTTATAAAATATAAAATGAAAAATGGACATCATTTATCTGAATATAGGGTAAATTTTCAATAACCCATATAAATATTAATATGAGATCAAAATACAATATTTTCTACACATACCAACGTAATAAACGTATCGTAGTTATATTTGTTTTATACATTCACATTTAAACATTAATTGCGTCATATCATAAAAAAAATGTCAAAAATAAAATAGAACTACGATTTACAAGCTACCCTAAAAAATTATATGTTAAAAATTCACCCTATATGTCTCATTTATATGTATGTATTTAGAAAAAATATCATTATAACAATACAAATATAAATCAACATGTCATGGTACTTTAGACCAATCTCCTTCAAATTATAACGCCATCTCATAGTATGCAAAACAAAAGAAAGAGACAGCTATATAACAACTCAATCAGACAAAGAAAGGTATTCAACATGGCGGCTCTCCTATTTCTCTCTCGCTCTATCAATGGTACACGTGGGATCAAAAATTTTGAAATCTGAGCTACGCCTTTGTCTGTCTTTATGTTAATAAGTTTTCTATTAAAAAACACGTGCTAGTATATTTTCTTTGTTTACAAGAGCCGAACAAGCAGCATGCCAACAGACGCGCCAGCTGTCAGACCGACGCTAAGCATTGTGACGATTATCGATGATGCTTTCTCCCTCTCGTGCATGTCCACCACCCTGCGGATTGGGACGTCATTTTTTGTTTTAAATTTCAAACACAATTATGTATTTTTTAAGGCATAACTGTTTTATTATACTTTTATTTACTAGGTGTTCGCCCCGGCTTCGCCCGTGGTGAAATTGAAGCTTTCGAATGGTGAAAGCTATCGGTCGGTAGATATCGGTCCAGTGTTGTTTGCGTGAAAACGTTACAAACAAACAAAAATACCACTGTTTCTTCTCTATAATATTAATGTAGATTAACAGAAGAGAGTCTAAGTTTTTCAAAATTTAAATTTTTCTATCAAATAGATGACATTCTTTAACAGAGCGTTCATACTATTTTAAATGTGAATAAAATACTGAACAACTCTCTATTTTTAATGATACTTTTGTATGTCAACTGAGGTAGTGGCAACATTAGCAGATGTAAGACCTCCACAAATTCGCAGTCCGTTTTAAATAGAAGTTAAGTAACTAAGTAATATTCCATCTGACCAATATACATACCAATTTAATATTAGTATATACTTTATAAGACTCATTAATTTTAATTAGCTCAATAACTGATAGTGTAAAGAAACAGTTACCTTTGAGTTAAACAATAATTAGTGACAACTAAACAAGTATCCAGCTAATTGTTTACATATTTATTTTAATTATTTTTTTATCATTCATAAAAAATATAATTCTAAAAACGAACAGATAGCAATTTTATCAGTCGTCTCGAAATGTGCTCTAATTACGCATATATCAAAGATGCAAACTAATATTTATGTTATCAATGTATTAAATCGTGCAATTAATTAATTATCATATTATTGTTGGCTTTGATAACCTCATATCGACAAATGGTATTTGTCAAGAAACTTAGATGTGTCAATCTTGCGTCATAGCGAATTATTAGATTGTCGAGCTTTTTAACTGCAAGGTACATTAATTTAGATATTACCATAACCATTTAAAAAGCCGAGATTTATGGTCTTCGATGAAGTATAAAAATATCAAATGAAAAGATCGTAGGTTCAAGACAATGGCAGGCCAAGGAAACATATAAATCACGTTACGTATTAATTAATAGCCAAACACGATGATATAGACAAAAGTTATCCTAGAAAATATGTCGACAAGAGTTTAAAAATCTCCCTTTTTACCTTTATATATCTGTCAATCAATACTGTTTAAGCAAAAAGCGTCTTTATCTCTAGACCTCGAAGGATCAAAACGCCACAACTCACCTAGTAGAATTGACCATGGTGATGTTAGTCAAGTAGCCATTGGTGAATGCGAACACAATCATAATGAGGATGTACTCGTAGTCCCACAGGAAGAGCACGGGCAGGTGTTTGCGAGGCTGCGCGTTGCAGAGCATCAGCATTGGCACTCCGATGATACGGAGGACGCTGGCTGCCGCGATCACCCATTGATTTGTTGGCTGTGAAGAGAATTTTCTCGAATATGTAGTTGTTTCGTAATTTTTTAAGAAACGTGATAGAATTATTGAATTTAATATATTGCGTACTGTCTTGAATATATTGCAGATTGAAATAATAAAATTAACAAAAAATAAACCTACATCTGCTCGAACAAAAGGGAAAATCTGTGCCTTTTGAAGGATCACAGTTGTTTAATAAATTAACAAACAAAATAAAGAAAAAGCTATAAAATTCTCAATGTATTCAAAACCTTACCTAAAACGCACGCATGCATTTTCAATACTAACAGAAACGTACGTCTTTTTGTACGAATTTTATATAATTAATTATCTAAAATTAAAGATATACGTATAACTTAATTAAGCTATCATACAACTTCATTTCAAATGAATTGTCCTCACGAATCAATAGAGTCTTTAAACCAAAAAACTGCGAGACAATAAAACTTAAAAACAATTGTCACGCCAACAGATGATAATGAGCGACCCAGATCCGTTGGACACTCATTGTTTACCCTAATTGCTCTCTTTTCATACAGTCAATGATAGCAACATTTCACTATAATGCTAGGCGGCAGACGCGACTCTCAACACATTATGTTCTTTGGATCAGCTTGAATCAGACAGACAAACAAATAAATAATATGCATCGACTATTACTTTGTTTTCATATAGCAGATTTAACTAACTACAACAAATGTTTAGATAAAGCATGATTGTCTTGTAGCTCATATAAATAGTAAAAATATAAACTGAAGAATTTGTTTGTTTGAAAGCGCTAATCTCAAGAACTACCATACTAATTGATTTGGTACATGATCCCCGAGTGAGCCCCTAAGTCCGAAGGTTTTAGAAAATACAAAAGCAATCTATAAAAGCAACCCCTATTAAATTTAGTTTTATTTTTCAATCATCAGTCAGTCAGTCTATTATCCCGTAAGTAAGTAAGTTAAATATATAGCGAGCCGGCTTGACTGCTGGTATGTCAACCACTGCTGCAAACTATCTGCTTCCATTATAGCATTGTAGTAGTGGCTGGCATACCTAGTAGTCACAATTATTTTATTTTATATAAGACATAATATACTAACATAGTTTTTAAGAATTAATTGTTACTAACAAAATGAGTCTGAGTTACTCGAAATTAAATCAAAATAAATAAAATAAATAAATACTTAATAGAGTATTAAATAGAGTTCAACAGACACTCACCCGCAGCAAGAAACCCGCCACGAGCCGGCCGGCGTAATCGCCGCAATTAAATATCAGATAGTTGACCACCGGCACGAAGAATATATCTAAAAACGTCATTTATTTATTAATTATGCATAAATACTTGCATGTGTAGAAAATTAACTATCCTTAATAAAAAAGTTTTATGTCATAAGCGGTCAACTGAGCTGGTGGTTCGCCTGATGGTAAGCGATCACCACCGCCCAGATTACAAGCATTACAGAGGCACTGTCTCTGCGAATGCGCTGCCTCTTTATAGGGGAGAGGGGTAAGGATTGATAATTGGAAAGATACAATGGACTGGAAAGGGTGAGGAAAAGGAAACGGGTCCCCGGCTCCCCCACTCACCGTACGTAACACAGTAGCATGCTAGAATTTCACGCCGGTATGGTAAAATATTTATTTGGTTAAATTTTCGAAGATACAAAAATATTACACACTTTCTATTTTCTACTTTAATTGTAAATAACAATTCAAAAAGAATAAGTTATTTTCCTGTATGTTTTAAGAAAAATAAGATATAAAAAAGCTTGTATATCTTGTGAATATACTTATATAACATATATATTATTATAGTTAAGATGTATTCGCAATTGTTTTAAAGGAACTTGGTTTATCTGTGTTGTTTTTACACAGTACATCATCACTGCACAAACCGAAGGTAAACATCCAGATAAAACCAGTATGCCCTAGACTAGACGAACAAAGTTCTTTGTTTGATATACAAAATCCAGTGCCTGCACACATAACGATCTATTTACGTGCGTAAAGAATTACTTTTCTTACATATATCAAGGTTTATAAGTCATATTCATTCATCCTTAAACTGTTAATGACTTAATTCATTATACCACAGATAAGGATGATGTCTACCACAACAAAGGTTGTGAAATATTATGAATAAAAGTCAGTTTAACTGGAAAATTATGACATTTCCCTAGTTCCAAAATAATTTGCAAATATTGATCAATGTACTGAGGACAAATCTTACACAAACCTATCAAGATTTACTTATAATGCAAATAGCAAATTAACATTTTCAATTATTTAACTAAATTTCAATGCGTAATGTATTCACCTTGAGAACTATATAAACTGCACCTGTCCTACTTAATTTGTTTATAAATAAATTTCCATCCAACAACCGGTTCTAGTTCTTATCAACTCATGTATAATCTAACTTTAACACACATAAACACAAAAGAAAAATCAAAAATCACTCACTATTCCAATCGGTCCCCGCGGTCGTCGGATGGGACTCCACTAACACAGTGACAGCTGGATACACACACATAGTTATCCCGTATACAGCGAATATGCTAAACGCGTACACCCACACCTTCTTCAGTACTATCGTGAGATACGCCTCCCTATGCCTATTGGCCACCATGCCATTTCCACGCAAAACGTGATGCGTAAAATAGTCGATCTTATACAAAAATATGTATGAAACCAACGACGTGACGACCATAAAATCAGCTATACAGAAGTATATGAGAGCGCTGTGCTGAGGCGATATTTTGAAGGCGAGGGATATTATTTGCGCTACGGCGGCGATTATTCCGCCTAGGGACTGTCCACTGATCACTGCCGCCATGTATTCTCTGGAGAATTTGCTCGCTGTACCCATTAGGCCGGAAATGAATATCGCACTGGAAGCTGGAAGAAAAAACGTCGTTTTTATATTCTGATATTATTCTTCTTCTACTACGGCTAGGCCGTATTTTCTTGTATTCTTTTATGTCATCGTCGGAATAGAGCTGGTAGGTCGCCTGATGGGAAGCGCTACCACCGCCCATAATCATTTGGAGAGGCGTAAGGTCGATTGAGACCTTACGCCTCTACAAACGGATTGCTGACAAATTGTTTTAAATACTATTTAAAACCATTTATGTAATAGTTAAATTGTATACAAAGTAAGTTTTTTTTATTAAAATGATTCTGATAATGATGTACCTAAAAACGAAATAAAACATGATACAGGTGGAGGGGACAGCTGTCCATAACTTGGGAGCAATGACTTTGAGTCATATTGTCTCAATTTTTTCCTTAATTATGTTGCATTTGGTTTTTGTTATATTATGATCTTGTTATCATGATAACACGCTAATGAGTGAAACCACGAGAATTAAAACTGTAAATTCCAATCGTATTCCTTATTCTTTTAATTATTGACAAAATTATTAAGCTTTTCTTCCATAAGATTTTTTGACTGACCAAAACTGAAGACTAAAAACACAACAAAAAATAATTGACTGAATCTGGCCAGCAGATCACACGTGATGCTGTGACCAAGGGAAATAAGGATTGATTTTTATATACACAGATGAATATAAATATAGCTTGACTTTAAGATTGACCGTCTCCTAAAATTATAAAACAGTATAATACTGCAATCTAGGATATACCTATATCTATCTATCTATAGGCCCTGTGTGCATTAAGCCTTATTACTCAAAGAGCTTAACGTGACATTAGCTAACCCATACATTCGAACTGTCGTTATTTAAATATTTACTCGTTTCAATGCTTCGCCTGTATTACTCACAAACTCGTTCTAAGCACGAGATAAACACGTCACTCGGAACAATAATAATATAGTATATTCAGTATTTCAATAATTGTGTACCTTTATTCAAACAGGTATTATAACTATGTATTGAACTTCTATAAGTCCTATCTATGATTCGTTCTATATGACATTTGGTTATGCAATAATATAATCTCTACTAATATTATGCAAAAGTAACTGTGTCCACCTGTCTTTACTTTACGCCTGAACCACTGAACCGATTTGGATGAAATTTGGGACAGAGATAGTTTAAGACCCAAGAGAGGAGATATAGGATTTTTATTCCGGCAATCCAAGGGAGCGGGAGCTACATGGGGAAAGTCCGAAGTCTATATTTCAATGTTATAAAACTAAAAATGAAGTATTTAGTTCTTAAAACATGCCTCTAACGATAATAATAGTACCTTGACCTGCTTTTTGTTTCACATTTTAGCTATTGTAAAGAGAACAATAAATTTATATTATTCTAGCTGTCCGCCCTGGCTTCGCTCGTGGTACATATAAAGCTAATGTCACTCCGTGAAGGAGCAGCTATCTAAAGGTGAAATAATTTTTGAAATCGACCCAGTTGTTATCACATGAAACACCACAAAAATATATATAGAAGCGCAAATATTTTCTCTTTATAATTTTCTATTTTATGCATATATAGTACATACAATTGTAATTCAAATTAAAAAATTTTACTAAAACCTCATAAACACACACATTTATAGAAAATTATACGTACTTAAAGTTTGACATTACCATCTCATAATATTAGTCATCCGTATTTAATTGGACGAATGATGAGTAATATAATTATTGCTAATTTCATAAATGAGAAATTAACTCTGTCTGTCTTTCTCTCCTTCATGCCTAAACCACTCAACAGATTTGAATGAAATTTAATACAGATAGTTTGTAACCAAGTAAGGAAAAATTATAGTTTCTATCCCAGAAATCCCACGAGAACAGGAACAATGCGATATATAACTATAAGTTAGCTACAAAATATTAGCATAATATACTTTATTAACGCTTTTGATGAGCATAATATGCATAAGAGATAAAATACTTCGATCAACTATACCAAAGGTATATGCTATATACCACTGGTATCGTTGATGCCTATTGGTGTAAATGAAAAAAAAAATTTCATCGATCAACGGGGCACGGTTGGATCAAAAAGTAATAAAAAAAATCGAAAAGCAAGAGAACTATCAAATTCTTTATCTTACACTACTATAAAGATGTGTTGCCAGATAACAAAACCGACTGGCGAAGTTTTATTTTGTCTCGCCGATTTTGTAAATTTCATTGAATTTCAAATTATTTTAACGACGAGGTACCAATTCCATTTCTTGTTTTATCTTTGCTTAGTATTTTCTGAGATTCTGATAAGTATTGTAACAGTGCTGTCTTTCTTTCGTTTGGAGTCGCGATTTCACTTTTAATAGCTTCACCTGTATGTT
The DNA here is from genome assembly GCF_012273895.1 of Zerene cesonia. Lineage (NCBI taxonomy): Eukaryota > Metazoa > Arthropoda > Insecta > Lepidoptera > Pieridae > Zerene > Zerene cesonia. The sequence continues at coordinate 2,095,578 of NC_052120.1, forward strand.
TGTATGTATGTATGTGAGTATGCTTGTTGGTAAGCGAGTGCTTTAGACTTAATTTTGACAGATTTAATTCAAACATTGTACAGTTATCAAGGATCGATGACAATACAATAATTTCATGAGCTTATATTATTATCCTGATTAGGATCGTCAGAATTGAATTATTTATTTACCTACTAGCTGCGTCCCGCGGTTTCACAGTCCGTAGGAATATCGGGATAAAAAGTTGCCTATATGTTATTCCAATTGACCATCTGTCTACGTACCAAATTTCATTGCAACCAGTTCAGTAGTTTTTGAATGAAAGAGTAACAAACGTGTGTGTTTGTTAATATTTCATACATATCTCTTACTCTTTCATACATCCTTACAAACTTTCGCATTTATAATATTAAGTAGGATACTCTGTACTCTTTCAATAAAGCGTGTCTTTAGATTTTTGTTTAGTATATTTACTATTAAACTTGTAGTAATTTTCTTAGAGAAAATTCAGTGTCAGAATATGGTTTATGTATTAGATGTTGATTGTTCCTATTTGCCCTGTTTCTCTTACGGCATGCGCGTGTGAGATAAGTAAATCAGTTCAGAGGTCAATATCGATAACAATAAATATCTTTGTCACATTAGATTGCCATTAGTCACTCCTATTGCAATGCAGTTCATATTATGTAGCGGTATGCACTATGCAAATAGTTTGTTTTTTGTTCACCTAGTATCCGTATGAATAACATCATAATGATAATATGTATGAGTGGGTATTGCTAATAAAAAGAGATAATATCTTTAGAAATTGAAGACTTTTAAACGGATTTTAAACGCGATTAATTCATTATATTATTAGGACATTTCGAACCGACGTTTCGAACACTTTACAGCGAGCGTAGTCACGGGGAGACGGGAAGAATATCTCTCGGTCTTTAATTTCTAAATGTATAATACTCGCGTTAAATCAAACACAAGAAAATACCAAAATAATATCTATTTAATTTTATAAATATCAGAATGGAAGGGGGGAGGGGGCTCAAAAACAAACGCCTCACGAAACTAATGGATGCCCCCTTAGCAGAATTATTATAAAAAAAAAACTATACTTTAGTTATATTTTCGTATGTGGTAGTCGACTACGCTTCGGCACGAATTGGGCCAGCTCGCACCGGGGAAGTAACACACTCCCACAGAAGACCGGCGTGACATAGCATTCTGCTGTGTTTCGTTCGGTGAGTGGGGGAGCCGGAGGCCCATATCCTTTCAAAGTCAAAGTCAAAATTATTTATTTCGATTTAAACCCCCAAGGGGCACTTACGAACGTCAATACAACAATATT
>NC_052120.1:2097898-2127346 GCF_012273895.1 Zerene cesonia
TCTAATATTAATTTTTCAAATATTTTGCTTATACTCGGAAGTATTGAAACTGGTCTATAATTCGATCGATCATTTTTATTTATCTTTTCCTTCCCCTTCCCAGTCCTTTCCTTTATTCCTCTCGCCAATCCTTTCTTAATCCCTTTCCAATTTAAGTCGGCAATCCATTTGTAGAGGCGTAAGGTCTGCGATGGACCTTATGCCTCTCCAAATATTCATGGGCGCTGGTAACGCTTACCATCAGGCGTCCCATCAGCCCCATTGCCGACTGTGTAATAAAAAAAGAAAAAAAAAATTATAGCTTTTCTCCTTTATCGCATATCAAAAATTTTACTTTTAAAATTAATCGATTCGACTATTTAAATAGCGTAATATATATATAAAATATCATTAAAAACTCATTAGTAAATCTTAGCATTGTTGAAATTATTCAATTGTATAATCGTTATTAAATAAATAAACATATCAATTAGTAATTTATTCTTTACTTTTTGTTGTTAACCCAACATCAGAAAATCTTTAAACTAATAAACTTTGGAATCAGCAGATGATGTAATTTAGACTAAATGCAACTAAAACTGAATTATATTTGGCGAATAAAAATCGGACAGCTTCGCATACAAAATAACACCATAATTTATTTGCCGTTAAAGTAACCAGCTTTAATAAAATTAATAATAAAATAACCTCAACGCAGGCGCAAGATATTTGGCGCAACAAAAATGTTGTTTTTTAGCAAAGGACGATGACCTTAATATGCGATTACAAATTCCTACTTTGACCTTTAAAATCTCGTTATCTCGTTTAAAAATCAAAAGGGTTCCATTTGAATTTCGCAGGTATCTGAGACTTGTATTAATTAGCTTTCCACATTGTCTAAAACTTAAGCAGCACTAATATTAAGAAGAACTTTGAAACTTTGGTATATTTTAATGTTTGTAACCGTTTTATACAAAAACTACTGAAACGATTTAAAAAACTGTTACACCAATTAGCAAGCTACATCTTCACTGTGTGACATAGGCTACATTTGTACCACGGGCGAAGCCAATGCGAACAGCTAGTTAATTAATACTTTAATTTTACACGAAAACCACGCTATCCACAGGCGAGAACAGAATAAAATTGGCGCAGTCGTTTTTGAGTTTATCGCGAACAGACAGAGAGACGCGGCGGAGGACCTTGATTTATAATGTGTAGTGAGTGATATCAATTTATAAGGAGTGAATATGAATAATATATAATAAAAGGAAATAAAACAGAACAAATTGTTACTACCAGTAACGAATGTCAACATCATAAAAATACACAAAAAATCATAAATCAACTATTTAATATGAAGTTAGGTTATTTAAAGATGCGAAATCAAAAAAGGGAATATTTTCCTTACAAAAACAATACTCAAGAAGGTGAAAAGTGGCAACAACAGGTTCAATATCCGCACATTGCGTTATTTATTTCAGAAATGACCACATGTCATTGGTATGGTGTTCAGACGAAATTGACCTAGATAAACGTGCATGTACAAACATTTTGCCGTGTCGATAACTTTGATTTAAAAGTAGTTACTAAATAATTACTAGACCGTCCATAAAAGGGAGTGTTATATTTTCAGGTTTCATGTGTGTATATTTAACCAGATCTACTTAATAATACATATTTGGATATATATAAAAGTATATCTTCCTTGCTATTGTTTTAGTTAATGAAATGATGAGTTTCGTACTTAAATTTCGTTTTACATATACATATTATCATATTTTAAAATACTTAAATAAATAAAGCAACCAAAATGGATTATCAAACGTTAGTGATTACTGATTACATATAGTTCCTCGTTTGTATATTATTAAAGAGAAAAACAAGTAGTCGCCAGCTTCCCAGAGATGAAGCTTTTAAAAACCAAATATTTCCTATATACAATATATTTAGGAATACATAGAAATGAACATTACTTGTATCTGGAAGCTTTCACAGATTATATTTAAAAAATTCTAATTATACTAAACGCATTGAACTTATAACGGACAAGCGGTCCGCCCCGGCTTCGCCCGTGGTACATATATAGCCTATAGCCTTCCTCAATAAATGGGCTATATAACACTGAAAGAATTTTTCAAATCGGACCAGTAGTTCCTGAGATTTGTGCGTTCAAACAATCAAACAAACAAACTCTTCAAATTATTAATATTAGTACAGATTTGAAGCTCGTTAAAAACTAAAATTATTGAACAGTTAACTTACCAGTCATTATAACAACGGTGACCATGGTAACAATAAAGAAAGTATTCTGCCATTCATCAGTGTCCACCATCACCAGTGATGTGGTCACGATGAAGCAGAGGGTGATGACCGTTAGGGAACCGATCAAACGACTCCTTACGGAAACCCTGGAATGAAGCAATAAAGATCGGACATACGTTACACGACCTGACGTAGACCAGATTTCTTTTGAACCTTTTTACTTTAATATACTGGTCATTTTCTTTAGACATATACTCGATAATTGTTGTCTATATAATAATTGTAATACGTGTGTGTATGTGACATATTTTAATTTAATAAAAATATTGTCGTTTTAATTACAGAATATGCAACTTCGAGCAAGCATGATACTAAGAGGCCACACCTGCAATGACAAAAAAAAACTTTTTTTATTGTATCAGCTTAGGTATAATTTAAATTTGTGGGCGCTTAAGTGAATCATCTAGTTATATAAATTATTATACTGTGACACAAAAAATTAACTTATGAGCGAAGGACATCGTCTGAAATTAAGTGACGCATTTGAGATTTCTGAGCTTCTCCCACATTTTGGTGAGATTTTATGAGATTGGCTCGACCTCCCCAGTACATAATCACACGTGAGTTTTTTCAAACTTAATGAAATTGACTAACTGTTTGTATTATTTCCTTTATCCGATTTCCTTTATTACAGCGATCTTGAAATATACAGATTGAAACCGATCACATGTTACACTTTTTGGATGGAAAAAAAGTGAAACTTAGATGTGCCTTAAGCCTTAAATACTTCACGTAATAATTGAATAGATACCCCCTTATTATAAAGGATTTAGCTCAAAATTTGTATACTACTAATATAAAACTGCGCCTAATAAATGCATAAATCTCGATTTTATCTCCGCTCATTTATTCATATAATTACATCCAACACGCTGGCCAGGTGTGAGTTGGATATATGATATTATATCATCGCACTTTTTAATTCTTGGACATGCCAGTTTACTCACGATGTTTTCCTTTTTTCTATTTGTTGTGGATAATGCGAATTTTCTATTTATTTCTTGCGCATATTTCTCGCCCGGTCTGGAACCTTCGACAACTTATTTAAATCCGAAGTCCTCACTGAGCCACACAGCTATTTTGAATCAACATGAAGATAAACAAAAATACTTACAAGTGTCCATACAGCGAATTGAGAATGAGGAACACCAAGTTAGGTATCGCAGTGGCCACGTTGAGGTACGATGTGAACTGCGCCTGGAACTGCGTCTTGCGCACGTACACGGTGAGATTGTGCGGCTCCACATCGCGAAATTTGTACATCCAGTACTGAAACAGGGATATCAGTCAGGATTGGGAGTGTAGCAATCTAATCTGGACTTTGTGAGCCGAGCAATAAGCTGTATAATCTATTGAGTCATAGTTATAACATTTTAGCAATGTCCCTGCCACCGAAAGCTAGTATGATTCATAATACAATTTGGTACTAAAAAATACTATAGTATTTGAAAATGCAGGGTATAATATAAAAATAACTATGAGGATAATGTACCTAATGCATAATTGAAAATATTTCAATGCAATATTTGAAAAAAAAAAGTTGCTGCCAAGTCATCAATTCATTCATTTTCTATTTCTATAATGAACCTTATTATAAAAAAGGTTTCTTAAAAAATAGAGACCTTAAACCAGTCTTAACCAACAAACTGGCAAGCCATTGTCACCCATTCCTTAAAAATATATTATTGTTATTGTTGTAAAATGTTGGTCCATATAATGATGTATTAAGATCAACATCATGCAATCATTGAATATTAAAAAAGTTCATTACATTATTCATAATTCATAATAAAATAATACAAGTAGGCAAGAATACTAATGTGCTTATTATTGTGTAGAATCATTGAAGTTTTTCTTTGAACACTAATCCCTTCTTTTTAATTCAAGGCATTAGCTTACCCCTAATTGAATTTAAATACATAAGTTTAAGAAAGCATTTAAAAGAAGTGTTGTTAAGGCCAACAGGCTAGCAGTAATCTGATCTTATTGTCACAAGTGTAAGAAGCCATAACATACTTAACTAAGAAATACAAAAGGAAAGGTTGCAATCTTGAAAGGGATTTCTTTGGCACTGAAACTATTAACTGTTTTACTATTAACTGATTTAGTTTTCAAGTTTATGACAATTATAAAACAACATTGACACACATTAACATCGGTTCCGAGAAAATCTTTTATATGATAACATTTGTATTGTAACAATTAACTTCCCATAATTTTAATCATGGTGCTATGATTTATATATTAGAGATTTATTACAACTACCTAATATAGGCAGATATTTTAATTTTCAAAGAAATAAGTGTAACTTCTTTTTATTTCATTAGTGTTATTTCAAAAAAGGCACCTCATTTTTATAAAAACAAGATTATATTATATACAAAGTAAATCAGGAACTGTAGACAATTAGGGAAATTGTGAACAGGTGTGTTGGGGAACAACTTCAAATAAATTCTCCTCTGCCATTTTTATTTACACATACAGCAGTTTATTCAATTAAATAAGGTTTAATGTTTTGCAATTTAAAAAAAGGAGTTGTTTCTAATCACCCCTTTTCACCATGCTTGATCCTATACTAATTTAAATTACATCAGAATCATTAAGATTTATCTCAAACTGAACTTACAATATAACTAGTACATGGTGACTATTTCCATGAAGATAAATATATTTTGTAGCCTAATAATATTGTCAACTTCAATTTATTTCATCACAATAGTACAGAAAAAGAAGTTACTGTTAAATAGTGGTCTCTTCATTTGTAATGTATGAGTATAACTCTGCAAATAATTTTTTTTAGCATAACTTGAAGTGAATTGCAACAAATAGGCATTAAAATTGAACTGTTTAACAGATTACTCTAATGATATATCCAAAATCAATACCAGTATTTTTATATGCTCATTCACTATTTTTAGGTTTTGGTGGAGCACAAACATTGAAATTATTAATCCAAATACAGGTCTCCTAATTAAAAATTATTGAACCACGTGCTGTTTAGTTTTTTTTGCTGTTTACTCATTTTATAACATACTTCGCATTTTAATATATTTGCAAAAAAAATTAGGACAGATTATTTTATAATTTACGATAATGATAAATAATTAAATCGTCATGCAATAAACCAACAAAGGTACACAAATTTAGCAATATTGCGTTTTGTCGATATAAATTTTAAATACTTACATCATTAGCTGTTATCAAGAAGTTCCAGGGAACAAGAGATGTTATTCCAAATAAGTAGAACAAAAAGTACACGATGCGATATTTATCCAAAGGATCATCTGTATTATCCAAAACTTTGGTAGAGCAGGAATCATTTACCAATTCTCTATCTTCTGAATAATCAACGTCCTCCTCATTTTCTACGGTCTCAATGCAATCGTCGTTATTAATCGATCCTGTATTATCCATTTTCGCCGAACAAAATTTATCTCTACACTTCAAATTTTAGTTTTCCGTAGGGACTATATTTGTTTACTATGCTGAGTGATCACTGCAGCATTTTATTATTGACTTAACACACAACAGAGCGCAGTGAATGCATTTCTTACACTAACAGAAGTCAGAATTCCACTAATATAAAAGGTGGCAATAGCATCGCGCAGAATACAAATTACAAAGCAACAGCAACTAGCAAGAACAAATCAACAATCAGTAAACAGGCAACAGCTGTATGTCATTTTATATTTGACAGCTGACATATAAATGGGTAATACAGATGTTACAAATTGACAGATAACACAAATAAATTGCAATACTTTGTGAAGACCAAATTGCAATACTTTGTGAAGAGCTGTGTAGATAAATCGGTCAGTCGGAAAAATAACTGAAATGTTTTATATTTCTACAGCGACAGCTTATTGGAATTTAATTTAGACTGGCTGGTACTGTAAGTACACAGGTACGCACACTGTATGATCATAACGTAAATACTCGTACGCGATTTACAAAAATCGGTCACTTGGTAATCGAATTCGCCACTCTAAGGCCTCCATAAATTTCGACTACGATCATATGTTGATATAGCAGCAATAGAAACATAGTTTTGGAAAATTACAACTGTAACTAACCTAGTTTGACAAGAGCCTGGAGACAGTCGGTATAGTGAAATCTTAGTAATGGATTTCCGTTTGACCCTTTTGGTACAGAATCTTAAAAATTTATTAATAGTAATATAGCACCTACTATGTTGAATGCTGTGGGATTCAATCGTTAAATTAAGTATATTATATTAAGTGTTTGATATATCAAGTTTGTATTATAATTTGCGTAGAGTAAATAATAAAAGAATATATATTAAAATCTTTTATTATATTTAACTACATTATATTTCATTTGTACAGGTAAAATTAAAGCGTTCTTAAATTTTAAAAAGAGCATAATAAAAATCAAGTAAAAACATTGTTATATAAAACGGTATCTACAAAGCGTGTGCCTTCCTGTTCAAGTTGATTATTAGCTTAGATATAGCTTCAGAACTTTAAAATTTAAACTAAGACAAATAAATCTTAATACGTACCTTTATTAATATAAATATAAAAATAATATATAACACACAATGGACGGACATTTTACAGCTAAAATAAAATACAACTAAACATGCAACAATAGTCATTACTAAACATAGAATTCTCTTTTATAATTATTTATGTATTTCTTTTTTTTTTCGTTTCCTTAGGCACCAGGCCTTCGGAAGTACATAATTATATTTAGCTTATTTCTATCCAGATGTAAAATTATAAAATAACGGTATTCGTGTAACTAATTCTAACTAAGAGATCGTGCATTTGTTGTAATGCGCAAAATTTTCAAAATACAATATTCTACTATATTTTATTACACAGTAATATAATATAACATTATATATCTATATGAATACTATGAAGTAAACAATGGTATACATAGATGTATTAAAAGTTTAATAACAAATACTTATTTGTATGATTAATATGTTGAATGTATGAAATATGCACAGTTGTTTATTTATAACTAATATATTTTCGTATGTATTTTTTATGTATAAAAATTAAAATAAATGCGTTATATTATAAGGCGACCTTATTCAGTCTTAAGTTTCTTTACACCTTAAATACACATAATGGTGATATTATATCAAATAACGAGCTATAAGCATAAAGTGTAAAAATATATTTATATTTACAATTAGCTTATTATAATTTATTTGTTTTTTTAATTGTGGTAATACTTAAATACATATAAAAAGAAACGAATATAATTTACGGTAGTTTATATTGAACTATCTATTCACATAGCAGTTTCCAAGGGCTGGCTATGAGATCGGTCGGCTTCGGTGATATGAATATCATTGTCATCGAAATCGAAATTAGTTTCGAGTATAGCTTCGGAGCGCGAACGCGAGTGAAGTTCGGGCGAGTAGTCGAAATCGTGTGAAGTTTGCGGGCTCGAGTCGTAGCTGCGATCGTAGTTATAGACTGGCGGTGGACTGGGTAAATCGTCTTCGTAGTACTTATCTGCTTCTAGAAAGTTATTTTTATATTATTTGTTTAGATTATCATTGGATTATAATCTGTCTCGTGAGATTATAAACTTTCGAAAAATTAATCCGTTAAAATCTTTACTTGAACCATTGAATTATATAATACAATATTAAACTCTATAATAATAAACAAAATTAATAATAATATTATACCAGGATCAGGGCGTTGTCCAAAAGTGGTAGTAGAGTGTTGTGGCGCTTCATCGGGAATGCGCGAGCGCAGCTCCATAAGGAATGAAAGTTTCGGTTGTGTTTCGTAGTTTGGAGCTCCATATCTGTAAAACGATGAGATAGAATTATAACATTTGATATATGCAAATATCTCATAATAATTTATGACAATTATTCAGGATACTTCAATTGCTATTTTTTTGCACTTTTATAAAAATGATAATTTTTATTAAATATTAATTGTAGTTCATCCCAAAGAGTAACTGAATGAAACTTAAAGAGACTTACGTAAAAAGAAATTTAGTTTTGAAGAGTTGACATATTGAATATAAAACATATAAGCTTCACCTCTCACATCAAAATTTATAATAAAAAAATGTATTTAAAAAGAAGGTACCCATATATCTTCCCGTCTCGCTCCAACTCGCGCTTCATAGCCAGCGGATCGTCAGTCTTGTCCCGCAGCGGGAGCGTGTCGGACGTGTAGTAGTGGTCGCGCTCGCTCTGCGGCGACACGGTGTCGTCCGGCGACAGCCCGCCCGGGTGGTGGATGATTGGTAACTCTTCTGTTGTCACTGTGTTCATAGATGGCGCTCCGCTCGCTGCGCCTGAGTTGTCGCGGTAACCTGGAAGATACAATTTTCGTTTATTTCTTATGTAACATTGTCTATAGTTAGGTAAAAATAATTATTCAAAGAATTGCTATTGCGATAATTAATTTATTAAACGACATTTTTATTATGAACTAGCTGTGCCCCGCGGTTTTACCCACGTAGTGCATGATGTTATAAAACTTAAAGCCTTTAAGATTTTTTTTTAAATCGGACCAGTAGTTCCTGAGATTAGCGCGTTCATCCAAACAAACTCTTCAGTTTTATAATATTAGTATAGATGATATATTAAACTGCCCAGATTATATAGAAACGTATTTCAACAAACCTTCGTTCCTATAGGCCAAATTGTATGGCCTATTGATGTTGACATTCTGAGGTACGCTATATTCAGGTGATGCAGGCTTCTTATTGAAAGTGCTATGTTTCAACTGTATTATGTTATTCGGATTGTGCGCTTCATAAATATCGAAGCTTTGTGTGTCTTCAAGCGACGAGTTAAATTGACTTTTCTCCATTGATTCCATGGAAGTGGTGGAGGCAAGCATCTTCTTATAGTCTGAGCCCTTTGTGAGCGTGTCTGTTGAGCGAGTACTCTGAAAAGAAACAACATTACTATTGAATATATATAAATTGATAGGTAATTTATATATACATTGTTTGACCTCGATGGACTCCTAAAGTAATTAACCGATTTTAATCAAATTTGCACACCACACACTATGTGCAGTTTCATTCAACTTTAAAGATATGGATAGTTTATATTATTTCAATTACTATTAATGACTACCCGGACGGAGCCGGGGCGTGCTGCTATTGTAATATATGTTATTAAGTTGATTTATGAATAAATCAAATCGCAATGAAAAAAAATTGGGCATTCTCAAATTTTCACATGAAATTTTTACTATAATAATTGAAACAATTTCTACTTACCATTTGAGCAAGTTTTCTCCTATAAGTATTGTCAGGGAAACCCCCATTAATACTCCCGATAGAACGCACCGAATGCAGAGATTGTCGAATCGAATTGCGCCGTTCTAGACGTTGAAGATGTCTGTAAAATATAAGAATGAAATATTTTACTTTTATATAATTAATTGATTGATTAGTAAAAAAGTAAAGTGTAAAAAATATTCGACCACGAAGCGGGATAATAGCTACTGGCTTGGCTTTTAGTCATACGGCCGCCATTTCTGCACTAGTTTGAAATCGTTTTATTTTATTTTGTACTAGCTTTTGCCCGCGGCTTCGCACGTGTTAAATTCGGAGTTATTTAATAGATGTTATTATACATATAAACTTTCCTCTTGAGTCACTCTATCTATTTAACTAAACCCCATCAAAATCCGTTGCGCAGCTTTAAAGATTTCACGATTACAGTTTTAAAGCATACATAAGGACATAGGGACAAAGAAAGTGATTTTTTATAGTATTTTAGTGATAAAGAATAAATCAAGAAATATTTAAAAAAATATATTTCTATAAAGATCTCATACAAGATGTTTTTAATAATTTTACCTGTGTTTAGACTTCGAATACCAGCAGATAAGTGCCAGGATGACCAGCAGTACAGCGGCCGCCAGCACACCAATGAAAGCGACGGCTAGTGCGTCACCTCGCCAGGAGAGCGGGTCAATGCTTATTTTTGGATCTGGTGGTATAGAATCGTCAAATTTTGTTATGCTTTCATTATGTGATACAATTTGGATAGGTTAAATTATCTCATAGAATACTACAACAATGTATAATAGTAAATAGTATCTGTATATTAGATGGGATTCGATTCCACCTCCGTAAACAAATTTTATTCAATTTTTAGGTTTCATCTACCCACGCCATTTATTAACATAAGTAAAGGACATATTAACCAATATCAAATATTATTTCAATGAATTAATTTGTCGACGCCTATTTTAAATTTAATTTTTTGCTATTACTTTTTTTATTCTTTAAATATTTTCCATAATATCAACCAATTTAATACTATCCAAGTAAAACTAGAAGACATGAACATATAATAATTATTATTTCATAGCGCTGAATGAAACTGAAAACTTGCCTTCTTCTATGAATGTAAAGTTAACATTTAATTTTGTATTTAAATTTGATAAAATAATAATTCACCCGACACGTGTATCATATATCTATAAAATGTCACACCAAAAACTGACCAATTTCACAAATGAACGCGTTCTTCTGATTGCAGTCGGTAATCTCGACGCTGGAGAAGGCGAAGGAAGTGCACTGCGTCACATAGTCGATATGGTTGACCCACACGCGGTCGCCATATTGGAACCATTGGTTCTGCCGCTGAATAAATTCGTATAGTGCCTCGTAGTTGCCGGACACGTAAGGCATGGAAGCGTTGTCTGACTGTGAAGTGGAAAAAAAATTAAAAAATGCTTGAAAGGCCCAATACAAAGTTTTCACATACATTGATAGTGCTATGTTCACTCTGGCATTGGCTAGTAGGTTATTAAAAGTACACATACTTATACGGTTCCATCCGGATGCTTGAGAGTTAAAGGCCGAATTCAATGTTTTGAAACAATATTTACTATGACATGGGGTAGAAGGTAGTATAACTAGGTGGTATGTGTACTTTTTAGTTATAATTATAAGTATAATTTACTAATATTATAAATGCGAAACTTTGTAATGTGTGTTTGTTGCTCTTTCACGCAATAACTACTGAACCGATTGCAATGGAATTTGGTATATAGACGGCTGGACAATATTCCTACGGGATACGGACTTACGCGAGTGAAACCGCAGAGCCCAGCTATTCTTATAAAAATGAACCCACACGCCTTGTTTTCGTACGGGTAGACATTTATCGTAATTGAAATAATGTAAAATATCCCTTGAGTGGGATCAAACTGCACACGGCGTGCAAATCATGCAAATATGATTAAAATCGTTTCAGTAGTTAAGGAGTCCATCGCGGTCACAACGTGACACGCAATTTATATATGTATTTGATTGTAACGGGCTAGTGCATAAATTCTTAATTGAATTTGCTATTTTTTATTTGTCTGTATGTTTGACACAAAAACAGCGATAATGAAGACTCGATTTAAATTTGAACCCACATTATTGTATATTTATTATTTAACCGATATTGCCCACATTTTACATTTATGTATCCCATTTCGCTCAGCCTTCCTAGACAATTTATACACATAATTTTCCCTCCAACCCCAAACCAAAAAATGACTCACCAAGCAAAACAACCTAGCCTCCTCATACGTCATCGGCGCCCCCACATACATATAGCAGGTACCAGCCACTGCATCCCACCCGGGGGGACACTTCCCCCCTCCCAGTACCGTCAAGTTGTTCATATAATACGGCCGATAGTCAACTTCTAGAAGTAACGGATTGTCGGATTGGTCTCGTATCCTGCCCGCGACAGCTAGGCTCTCATTGTAACTCCAATAGTTGTGTTTCGCGTCGATGCGTGTACGCCATAGGTCTAAGGCACTGTAATTTTTCGTTTTAGGTTAGCATTCAGATACTTATTGGAAATAAAAGTTGTGTTATTTTAGTATAATTAAACTTCAATTTAATGGAAAATCTCCAAGGTACATCGCTAAAACATGTCTTAATATGATAGATAGACCAGAGACAATACATGCTAAAATAATAATGTATTTTTAAAGTTTAATTACATTGTATTAATAACGATTCATATCATTACTGACTCTTATGTTTACATTGAAATATACACATCACTCTTTTACTTAGATCATATGATTAAATTTCCAAATTAAAATGATAACTACCACTCACCTCATAGCATTCGGGTTATAATCGAAAAAGCTAGTCCGGCCAGCCATGCAACAAAAACATGCATTTAATAATAATAATCTTAAAATTAAAAAACAATAAACCATTATATCTAAAGCGAAGCAATTCCGAAATTGACTCTGCAAATAGCCTACGTCTTTATTCAAATATTCATAAGCGTTGGTAGTGCTTACCATCAGGCGACCCACCAAGTTCTTTGCAGTCAATGACATAAAAAATCGGTTAGATGTTTGAGGTAATATTAAATATTTTCATGCACCACTTGAGAAATATTAAATAAGATAAATAATTATGTAATTTATTGAGTTTCACACACAAATCTATTAGTAAAATATGTATGTAGTTACTACCAAATGGCATTGGTATATTATTTTAATAATTCTGAAATCCTTGTCCGCAATTCATCCATTTTACCCAGTGCATTATTTTAACTTTCAAGTATTTTCCCAAACCAACATGCAAAATATCCTCTTATACATTTATGACAATCTTGATATTAGCAATTAAAAATATGTTTATACTAATAAAGAAAGTCCTCAGGTTTTTTATTAATTTATGAAACATAACGGTTTAAAGGTAGTATGAAGTTCGCGCGGGTCACCGGCATGCAAGACCAATAGCATTACGCGAATAATAACCAATAGCTAGTATTGTATATGACTACTGCTTTCGCATATAAGGTTTGGCTCCACCATTAAAGTATAATATAATCTATATTGTTATAGTACAAATTTGAACAAATTCATGTTAAATTTAGATATATCGTAAATAAAATATAATTTTAAAATAAGTACTTACATAGATCTATTAACAGTGATCATTTCATAATCATTGTCGGGGTTAAAGAATATATTGTCGACATAGTGCTGTCCCGCGGTTCCGGCTACAACTGTCGCGCGGCCTTCTCTATCTAGTGCGTAGTTCCTGGAATAAATTTACAAGTAGGTGATTAATATACTGTGGTCATCATTCATTGGTATAAACAAAACAATGTAAATGCCCTTAAAATAAACTTTTCATTGAGCTTTGTATTAAAAGTACATATTGTCTTAATTACCCCCTTAATGTCTTTACTCATTAATATGCTTCAAAAAGAAATTAGTCACGGAGTTACTTTAATGTCCAGAACAGTTGAACGAATTTTAATCATTTTGATTTGATTGGAATCGTCTTCACTTCACTCTTTAAACGCGATTTATTCATTATATTATTAACCCGACGTTTCAGTCTCCCCGTGACCACGCTCGCTGTAGTATTCGAAACGTCGGGTTAATAATATAATGAATAAATCGCGTTCAAAAACCGTTAAAAAGTCTTTAATTTCTAAATGTATAATACTCGCGTAAAATCAAACGTAAGAAAAATGTATCCCATACAAAATACAAAATAAACACTCACTTATAAAAACCATTATGCGACGTAGTCTGATAGATGGGCAGGCGCACTTTATCAAACCCGGAGACTTCCAAAATCCGCATGCCCGTGTTATCGTGCACATAGTTATGAGTGAAGTTAGATACGACTTGGCGCAGCACTATCACGTCCTTGAATTGTACTCTGTTCCGCGTGAAGTAGTTGCGGTAGATGGTTACCTCTTGGTAGGGCGACGATTGGCGACCTGAAAATAATAAATAAAAAATATAAGCTTTTGTAATTGACAAATGAAATTGAATATACCATTTTATTGTATTTAAGGATGGAATTGTAATAGTTTCATTTTTACATTGTACATCATTAAACAATATAATAAACACGAGAAAGTTTGTGAGGATGGATGTATGTGTATGTCTATGTTTGTTGCTCTTTCACGCAAAAACTACTGAACCGATTGCAATGAAATTTGGTACGTAGACAGCTGTATAACTGGAATAACATATAGGCAACTTTTTATCCCGATATTCCTACGGGATACGGACTAACGCGGGTGAAAACGCAGGGCGCAGCTAGTGGGCGGATCTATAGTCAGCTATATCAAGTTTCTTCGGTTCTATAAATGCATTTTAAAGCTTTTAAGGGTATGTTATCCCTTCTATTAATGTGTTTTCATAGTAGTAAGTGATTGTACCTTCCAGTTGTAGACACGGCAAATCATGATTCTTAAAGAAGAGATTATTGTGTATCCATCCTCGTAGGGAAGTTGCTGAGCCTCGTGAATCAGCTCTCACTAATAAACCACCGACGTTGTTTCGCACTAAATTGTTCTGGAATAATAGAAATAATTATAAATTACGCGTGTCCAAATTTACAAAAAGTTAAGGTATTTATTTCAACAGATTGGTGAAATTCATTGTATGGTATCAACCATACTCTTTGGTTCTTTGATATTATGCAGAGAGTGTGAATAATAAATAAATAAACAAATTTAGTCCAGTCATCTTATGATAAATTAAGCATTTTTTATACCAACATCTATTTTCGTCGTCATTTTAGGAGGAATAAATTAATAGCAAATGTAAGCTTCTACCTTCAACATGTATATTATGATAATATTATAATATTTCGTTAGGAGATACTCACTCTGAACACAAGTGTCTGAGTATTTTGTACGTCTACCCTCACAGCAGCTTGACACGTGGTAAAGTTTCCATACAATTTAAGGCAGTTATCATTAAATTCATTTCTTATAACAGCTACGAAAGGATTTACTTCGCCCACAGACTGATAACTAATGGCACCATCGCGGTTTTTGGTAAATACACTACTTGAAATGTTGTGTTGGACATCGCGATCTGAAAAGAGTTTATTAAATCGTGAATGGATGAATATAAGAGTTTCAAATAATAACAAATAAACAATCTTTACACATTATAACTAAGAAGCATTAATAAGAAAGCATGTACACCATGTTAACCATATGCTAATGTGTAATAAATGCAAATATAGTTTAAAATATAGTATAAGAATAAATTAATATATGTAATACACTTACTCAATCCAATAGCCGATATAGGTAACGTGACAATCTCAGCAATAAAACCATGCACCGACGAAGCACCATTTGCAAATAACTTCACGCTCAAACTAGCTCCATCCGTCCTGAATAATTTCTTCTCCTCAGGCGAACCATTCTCTAGATAGCCTATCTGAGGTGCCGTGATGTTATAAATATCTCCATCATAAAGCGTTATAGAGTCTCTTTTGCCATAACTCATAGTATGGTTGAATAAATTAAATTGTAACAACCTGAAACCAAACGGTTTCACTCTAAAGGTACTTTTAAATATTTTTACACAGTTTACTGGATTATTATCGTATTTGTAGTACAGAAGGACTCTTTCTTCCACCGTCACTACCTTTGAACTGTCACAGATGTCAATAAGAGAAAATAGATGGTATGGCAAGTTGAGATCCTTCAATGGAGTAAAACTAGATTCTTCCGATTCTCTTCCTTCACCGGTTAGAGATATCGCATTAACTCCCTCGCCAAGAATATCTATGACAGAGTTAAACATCATGTCGATAGTGTCCGTAGGTGAAACTATGTTAATGCCATGGTGAGCGCATTTTGTAATATTCACATTCTGGATATGAGGATTTCTAATGATACTCTGTATTGCTGGCGACTTCTCGTTGTGTAAAATGCCCGCTCCGACTATTTGAATGTTCCGCAGTGTACTTTCAACTTTTTTCATTGTTTCATGTGTGTGGTGATCGTGAATTCTATGTTCGTAAAGCGAATATTCAAATTCGGGATTCGCAAATCTTATCCCACCCCAATATTCAAGATTATCTTCTAGATTTCTGTTCCCGCAATGTATAAAAATAAAATCTGAATCCCACTTACATTCATGTCGGTGCCCATAAAGCTGTCCGTTTAATCTAATAGGACAGTCTTCATATCGGTTTTCAGTTCCAACACACTGTAAAGGTTCTGGCCAAGACCAAATCCTTGACAAAGAGTTACTATGATACTCAACTCTTCGATCATGAGCAAAAAATACATTTATAGGATCGAAACCTAATTCCCGACATACGACTTGAGCATTTCTCTCCGTAAATCGGCTGTCACACATGGGTACCCACTGTAATGTAGTTTTGTTATAGTATTCTAAAAAGCCTTCATTTTTCCTGTCATAGTTGTTATCAGTTATAGAACAATTTCTGCCCGTACATAGCCGAATTGAATCTTGGACAATTAGCGTTTCTAATTGACGTTGCTGACGATGTTTTACATAATCTGGTGAGTATTGTCCTATTTCTCTTTTTTCAATTCGATTTTCAACATCGCTTGGCGGGGTAATGGGTCTCATAAATATTGGCAATTGACTGTGACCGATGGCATTTAGAGTTCCCATTACTAATAATCCAACATTCGGAGCAAACTCTAAAATCACTCCTGGATTGATTGTAAGAGTAACATCTGGCATAACTGTTATATCAGATTTAATAACATATGGTGCTATGCGTCCATCCAAGGTAAGATCGGATGTCAAGCGACCGCCAAGCTCATTTATATCGACTATTGTTTGTGGGCTAAAGGTAACAGATACACTTGAGTCAAAGCTATCTTCTAATAAATAAGGTAAATATGTAGCGACTGCGTGGTTATTCCAATCATCAAAATCAAATATTTGATTTCTAATTTCACTTTCTTCTACACTACCCCACCAATTTTCTGTTACATCTAAAAGATTATTAATTTTAGCAGTTTTAATCCCAGCCACAAGAGTATATTTTAATGCATTGTTGCCAAACAAATTTCGAGAAACCTTCACTTTCTGAATACCCTTGAAACCTATAACATAAGTTGGGTCTGTATTTCTCTGAATCGCTCCCCTATTAATATTTGTTGAAAATTTATTATTTTTAACTTGATTATAAACAAAAACTGCATATACAAATCCCATAATTTCACTTTGACTGTCCATGTAAAATTGTACCATATATTGACCGTTATTTCGTTCGATAAAATTGCCATCTATCTTCATTTTCTTTTCCATTCCTCGAATTGATAATAACCCATATCGGCAAACATTGTCTGTAAAAATGTTTTTAGTTAGATTGACTTCCGCAAAATGTCCATCTATGACGACAGCAAAATTGTAATTGTTCCGCCAGGTATTATTATGCATGTAAACAGAATGTGTGAAGTTTTCATTATATTGCCAAACATACGGTAAGCTTATATCAAACCCTCCGAACATGTTTCTTTCAAAGGTATTATCTTGAAGAACGTAATGATACAAATTATTAGAGCTTCTTAAATCTCTAGCAAAATGATAAATTCCTCTTCCATTGTCTGTTATTAAGGAACCATTTATCATTAATGTGATTTCCGTAATATTACTTTCATGAATATCCCAAAAAGGTGTGTTGATATAAATAGCTTCTTCTTTATTATGAGCTATTTCACAGTTTGTTATTTTGATTGTCTCATTAGCTTTTCGAAGGAAATGATCACCGAGTTCATTTAAATACCGATTATAATACAAAGCCTTTACACCTTTCGTGTTTCCTTTAATTTTGGTATTAGTCACGTGAAGTGTAGGAACAGGTCCTTTAATAATTCTATTTCTGATATTTTGTAAAGGAGCAACAATTGTACTCACAACTAAAACCACTCCACCTAATGCATTTATACCACTATCATATTTAAGCACGACGCCAAAACTATTACTTGTAGTAGGAAAGGTAGATAGGTCACGATCTAGACACCATACAGTACTTCCTTCGTGAATATTTTGCGAGTCATAAATACAAATACTTTCCGTAGAGAAGTTATGAATCGGATTCAACAGCTGCAATCCTAGAACATAGCCTGGATTGCATTTGATATTATAGGTTTTTATAATTTTTTCGCCAAATTGTTTTGTAAATACTATGTGTCTTGTCTCCCCGTTTGTAAGAGAAATATCTGTTTGATATTCAGGTATCATAATTGGTCTATAACTCGATTCATCCATATTAAAACTGGGATCTAAAATAAACCATCCTGCTATTTCTCTCTGTTGAGGCCCAGTTAAATGCGGATTGTGAAAAATACCAGCTACTTTATTATTTTCAATGACGGAACTGTAAACTTTAAGACCAAGTTGCCTAAAGCTGATTCCACTTCCTTTATTATTACTAAACTCTGAATTTCTTACAGTATTAATAGCATCAGCACCATACAAATCTGAATACAGTATTCCTAATCCATCGTGATAATTATTGACGATCCTCACACTTTCTAAACCATGTCTTGCAAAGTCTATTTGAAGTGCTGGCTTAAACAAATTCGAAGAGTAATCGAGAAGACCCGCTTTCTCAATTGTTACATATTGCAAGTCTGCGCGTTCAGCAATAACACTAAATCGTACACCAGCCCAGCTAGTTTCGTAACAACGTATTCCAACATCGTTTTCGTGAGTACACGAATTCTCAAAGCTATCAACTGTTTCGGCTTTACATTTTGCTATATCATTATCGAATTCAGTACACTCTACATTAGACAAAATAATGTCTTCTGTAATACCAGCATTGGGTATTTCATTTGGTTCTAAGAACCAATCATCGGGGTTAAGTGCTAAGCCCAATTGATTACATACTAAGGCTGCATTAATAATATTCCATTTATAGTTGCATACGGTACCCCACTTGCCCTCTACGCGGACTTGTAATCTACCTTCGTATTGAGTTCTTCCACCTAAAAGTCTTATTGGTATAACCGGTTCCAAGTAACCCGGTGTGGTGGGGTCTATTTCTGGGTCCGTTTCATATATTGTATCATTACTCATAATAATCTCTTCTTTTAATGTAAAAGAAATATCATTTGGCCGTTTCCCTCTCGCGTCTAATTTTCCAGCTACCATCATTCCTATTGCCGGAGGAAATCTAAGAGTTACGCCAGATTGAAGAATTAATTTACCTCCAGGGCGAATATTTATATCTTTCACTACATCGTATTCCCCTTGTCGCAGTATTTCTATACCTTCCACTTCTCCACCTACGATATTTGACCCAGGAACATTAAATTGGGGCACATAGAGTGAATTATAATTTATTTGTGTTGCTCCAGGATTACTACTATGCAATAAATATGGCATATAAATAATTTTAGCTAAATTAAATCTATCTTTTCGGTGAAATAATCTGTTGTAGACTTTTTCTTCTTCGCCAAACCCAAGCCAGTTGTATGTACAATTAAGTATTTTGCTCTGGTCTTCTACATGAGATCCAATTTCATATTGTGCCTCTGGATTATTAATAATATTTCTGAATACGTCTATATTACTAGATGCTAAAACTATTGTTGCTGCGACCCTACTCCTTGGTGTTAATTGTGGAGTTCCATCTATAGATTCAAATTGTTCTCTTATTTTGTTATCTCGTAAATAATTTCTTGAAAATAATATATATTGAATATCACTATATGGAGATAGACCGAGATTCACAACAAAAGGTCCTCTATTACCAAAGAAATAATTATGTTGTATAAGGAATCTCGATGGTAGCTTTTCAAACTCTTCTATATATTTTCCGTCAACCCTATTTAATATTACGATTGCTCCATAATCTCCCTGTTCAAAATAATTGTATTCTATTCTACTCATTACATTAAGAGCTGGTTGAATTTTTATAGGTACACGTAAGTTTTGATAGAATCGATTGTGACCTATTTGTAGATTTAATAATTTTACGGGATCATTAAGTAACCAACATGTTGCAATATCGACTGTGCTTTCCACGCTTGAATTAAACCAATTTCCTGTTATATTTACCCAACTATCACCACAGAAATTTCCATGTAAAATACCTACATCTAAATTTTTGAATATTTCCGAATATTCAACGACAGTTGTTTGATTTGTAGGTATGTACTCTGTCTCTTGCGTTGTATTTATCCATACTGCTATACCATAACGTTGGTTCGAACTTATTATGCTTCTTGATATGTTTCTGTTACCCCCAGTAACAGTGACATTAATACCGTCACCCTGGTTGAAAGATATTCTGCTTTCAGTTATATTGATATCCCCAGCTCCATTTACTACTTGAAGACCCGCAACATGATTATTGTTAGAAATGGATGTACGATGTACGTGAATTTGTGATCTCAAATTTTCTATAACGACACCTCTGCCATTATTATCTGATATTATCGAATCTGTAACGTTCAAGTCATATGTCTTACTAATTCCTGAGGTTAACCTTATAAATCCGGTTATATCCGTTCTAGTGTCAGCGTGAAATCTTACATACATCCTACTTCTTGTAGACGTTATACTTTGCGGTCGTGTGTGGTTTCTTATATTAAAGGACATTAACAACTTATCGTCAGCAGTCAATCCATCGTAAATATATATGTGACCTGTATCATTTTTATTGGTTAAGATCTTTATAAAACTTAACGTTAGTACGTGATCGGGTCGCGTATAAAATTTCTGATGACAATCACGTTCCATGTTCGAATACCTTGATTGTTCCAAAGACATGACAATGGGAAATGTTTGACTAGGTGTTGATGCGAGGGTACACAAGTCGAATACTTCTGCTCGATCAAATCGCTCGTCGATGTTCATTTCGTGCACCACGTATTTGACCCCATCTCCGCCGTTGTCGTGAATCAGGCAATTCTCAATCCTCGTCATGCCGTACGTAGAATTTACATAAACACCGTAACCTCTATTGTTTTGTATTGTACAATTGTTAATAACTATGGGTGCATTGGGTGACGTCACGTTGATAGCATTAAAAGCGCAATTGGATATTTCGATATCGTCCATCACGGGGGGTACGCCAATAACGTCCAAAGCACTGGTTGCATTGTTATCTCTACCCAAGCCCGCGTTTTTGACTATTACGTGGGAAAGTCTCGACATCGAAGTAGGTACATAGAGTGTATTTTCCGCAGTGAGTATCCGTTCATAGACTGCGTGTTCAAAGCGTAGGCCTCGCCAGTGCACACCGTAATTTCTAAGTTCGTTGTCATCGTGATGAGGTAAGCATTGTATAGCGAGATCCGGGTGATAGTCGCATACCCCGGAGCCGAGTTGTCGTGACCGCCAATCACATTGGAAGAGATCGTATTCCGTGCCCTTACACTTGGGCTCTTCGAACAAAAGACGCGCGCGCCGGCCCGGCTGCCGGTCCATCCAATTGTAAAACGTTCCACCCATGAAGCCTAATTGTCTGCACGCTGTTTCCATGTCGTTAACGGTCCAACTGTAAAACAACAAAGCGAACATGACCTTTTTTATTCACACAATGTTAGTTTATTTTATTTATTCATTTATATCAGGAATACTATTTGTATGTTAGTAATTAGTTCTTCTGTAAACTTTATTAATATTCTTGATATAAATAAAGCATAAATTGTATTTTATATCGCGAGTGAAGAATATACCTACAAGTTTTTGAAATAAACGAAAGAGAGTATAATTATGAGTTTGTGGTCTATTAACTCTATTTACAAAGTATTCTCTCTTTACAAAGAATTTTTACGATTTATTTATTAATATTTACTTTGCCAAAAACATTTTAAATCCATTAGTAACGGGGTATGACATTAATATACTTGGTGGTTGGTATGTTTAAGGTCCAATTAATAATTCCTGCATTTCTCTCTAAGTTCTAATTAAAGTAGGAAAAATAAAATATTCCAGGGCTTTAATTTAGGTAAAACAATTTTATTCACATTATTAGTGGCTTAATCTAAAATCAAAAATATATTTAGAAATTAAAGACTTTCAAACAGATTTTAAACACGATTTTTTAAGTCTTAATTTCTAAATGTTATAATACTCGCGTAATATAACTTTTTTTTTTTACAACTCACAATCTCACATATGAACCGAAATAGTACCAAAAAGTCCTCTGCTTTTCAAAAACAACAACAAAAACGTAATTCCTAACTCACTTCCTCGAGTTCGTGCACACGGATCTCCATTGCCCGCGATGTAACAGCTGTACTCTTCCTGCTAATATAGACGGTCCATCTACGAGCCGTATGTCTGGAAAGGGTTTCGAAGACTGCCGTTCTTCTGTACTGGTAAACGTTATCTTGCTCCCATTTTGACCCTGTAATGTAAGAGTTAAGATTCAAATTATGCTGCCTTTTGTCGAAGATTTGAAAGCTTCATATTTCAGTATATTTAAAACTTTTACAGTATTTTTAAGTTTATGGAGAACTATTGTGCGAAACAATAAATAACGTTTGAATTCACATTTTCTCTAATACACGAATTGGAAGTTAAATATTAGCTTTCCACGCGAGACTGCTCAGGTATACCTCATAGAAATTGTGACATTAACTAATTATAAATTTTCATAACTTCTTTATCCGCATAAAACATTGAAAGTAATCGATATCCTTGCCCAAAATGTAATCAAAATATAAATTAAGCAAAATGCTATATTAAAGAAAGTCTAGGCGATTTTGGCGCGAAAGTATACTATAAAAACAAATACTTTTTCTATGTACCTACTTAGAAGATTATACGAAATTGTGTTTACCCAGCGCAATGTTAACATAATGTGGCAATTCGACCTCTGAATAACTCTAATGATAACCCAATTTCAGCATTACCCAAACCGGAATCACAGTACGAAAACTGCAATATTGCCTTTGTTTCCATAACGTCTTCTTTACAAACTTCTGTCCGCACGTCCGGTCATTCACAGCTCGGTTTACTGCCGCTTTCATCACGACCGATTGAATTAATAGTTTCCGAAACAATAACATTGCCTGCGATTGTGCGGATAATCAATTTGCCATCCTTTGAGAAATATGTATGAGTGGATAGCAAAAGCCGACATGGAAAATGATTAATGTTTTTATCAAATTAATATTCAATTTTAAATCATTTACTTTCCCTTAAACACACTGAAATTAAATTCTATAACTAGACCATTTAATTTGTGCAATTTTTGTCAAAAAGTATAGTAATCGAATAAAAAAAAATTATGATTTTTCATTCATTGAATTATTGCCATTGGCAATGATTGCCATGATGATCTGTCATACATTTTCAGAGGGTGAAGCTATCGTTCAACTCACATTAGACAGACTAAATTTGTAGTCCGGTAGCAACAAATAATAGACTATCTCAAAAGTGCGTGAGTCACCTATCAAACCTGATTTACATAATCTATCGACTATTGAAGGCCTCACATAACATTACGTCACTACTATTTAGAATGCGCACACGCATCTGTCCATTCTGCCCTTGCACTTGGCTGGCTTCCTGGCTTTTGATGCACCCCATTCATTTTGTCACGTACGAGTGACCAACTGTTACGTAGCGATAAATTATTCTCTACTATAACGTCAATTTTGACTGTTTTTCGGAATGGGTATTTAATCAGAACTGAAGCAGAGAAATTTTCCTATTTCTTATTGCATAGCATTTATTTATAGCATATTTATTTATTTCTCTAATGTCATATGTCTAGTGATACTCCATTATCATTTATTTTAACCAACTTTTCCTTTAACGAA
The DNA here is from genome assembly GCF_012273895.1 of Zerene cesonia. Taxonomy (NCBI): domain Eukaryota; kingdom Metazoa; phylum Arthropoda; class Insecta; order Lepidoptera; family Pieridae; genus Zerene; species Zerene cesonia. Next base: position 2,121,738 of record NC_052120.1, read on the forward strand.
GGATGTTCCTATTTCGATAGTTTTTTTTTTGTTACTCGATAACTAAGTATGTGGGTTCTCAACCTATCGACGTGATTTTTCTGGTGTTTGATAGAAAACTCCCTCGTATCTCCCTCCCCAGAAAAATTTAATTAATTTATTTATTAGAATTATAATGATATATAGAGGAGAAACAAAAAATATGATGATACAAATAGAGCGAGGAATCTAGGAAATACGTTCCATTGAAGTATCTAGTTTGTATCAGACTATAACAAAATTATTTTCATAATTACAAAAGCATCGTTCTCGTTATATGGATTTTTCAATAAAAAAATATCGGATATTGAATCTTTTCTACGGTCAACAAATAAAGCTGTCGTACGTTAAGGTTTTATCGGTTACACGGTAAGGTGAATGCTCTAGAAAGTTCGAGGGATTTATAAGCTCTGTCTGGAAGCTCGACCTACTATGTCGCATGTTTTAATTGATTTAAGTATGCTTGGAACTAAATATGTAAATTATTTAAGGATGCTTTTTGAAGATAATATATATAAGCATGCAGAATATAAATTTACACTTATGATGGAATATACTTAAAAACCAGCTTTTATAAGTATGTTTAAACAGAACAAACGCTAGATAAGTAGATACTAGATAGCTTATTAAAAGACGTATTAAGAAAAAAGTTTTCTCACATTTTACATTAAAATTAAGAGTCAATTCGCGAATATCTTCTGTTAACTAGATTATTTGATATTAAAAAAACACAGAGTAGCATCTACTATACTTTATGCTTTACTTCTAAACACATAGCATGTCATCATCCACTTTTATTAGCTTTAGCTTAGTAGTTAGCAATTTTCAAAGAAATCAATCTGACGAGATTTTGATGACTTGTTGTAACTTTCACTTTCAGAAATAAACGACCCTCATCAATCTTAATCTGTGTAAAGTAATAATATAATTATGCAAAAATATTACATTATCTACATAAATATTTCAAAAAATATAAATAAATCGATTATGAGGCGGAATTCGAACATGTGCCTTTCACCATAATGGGGAAGCGCCTTACCACTAGGCCAATCATTTAAATTTTTTATATATGTACTGTATTTAATGCCATTAAAACCTAATAAACTATAAAATTCCCTTTAACGTGAAATATGAGTATTCAAAACGTCATATAACATTATGAAGATCCTAGAATTAGTATATTGATGTTAATCGTGACTCTATACACAACAAGCTTTCAATATTATTTCAGCTGTTATCAATTGGTTTTAATTAACTATTAAAATAAAATTTACATTGTACACACATATATGCAACACATTTGACGAGTATAGTCCCGGATATCAAGATTCCTGTTTTAACCCCAGGGAGCATTTAATCGGCATAAAGAGTATAATCCAAGTCAACTCTAACCTATGTATACCAATTTTCATTCAGTTATTTCAGCGTGATTGACGGACAAACATCCAAACAAACAAACTTTCACATTTATAGTATTAATTCCATTACATATTTACTAAATATCCTCGAAGGACCAAATTTGGAACTGGCCACCACCTGTGCGCTATTATTGTACGTTAATCCATTGTTCACGGTGGATTCCACCAGCTACTTCCGTCCCATCATTGTCCATACATCGCGTAGAATGTTAAATAAGTGTAAAACAAAGCTTCGTAGGCGATTACGTGATGGTATTTTTGCTCGGCCTACGATTCGTTATAACCATAATTGGATATGTATTTAAAGAATTGATTTTTGATTTCGCTCAATGAGGGGTTTCGGGCTTTCAGCCATTAATATAAAACATTATGTTTATATTTTTGTACCTTATAAGCTATTTTTAAGTATTAACTGCTATTAACATTGAGACATTTTTAAAGATTAGAAAAAAAATGTTCACAAGGCGAGATTTGAACCCGAGTTATTTTTCCAACCCGGAGCAATGTTAATGCTAAATTTTAAATTGCGATGTTTCTAATATTTAGATGAAAACAAAATTGTTATTATTAAGTAAAAATAAAGTATTGTGCAAGTATAATACAATAATATAGCATCAATTTATTACATCATTGTTAAATCTATTGAAAAAACGGTGAAAGGTTCTCATAACTACCGGTAGAACTACCGTATTGAGTAAGGTAGGTCAGCATTGAAATCAAATCAAATTGATTTTAAAAATAAGCTTCATTTAGGCAAACCGACTCAAATGGAGTGTTGTTCTTAATGACAAGAATATAAAAGATACCTATTAATTAATAATAAACAATCTATTCGTTTAGGCATTTTTTGTCAAAAGATTGTGATTAAGAATTATGCAAGTATATACTTATAAAAAGTTCTATCGAGCTGAAGGAATTTGAACAGGAAAAGGTAAGGTAATGCTATGCAACGGAAACGAGAGACGAAGATGTGTGTATGAGATGGACGCATGATATTATCAGGATTAAGATTTAAGACGAGTATACTTAATTGTAATGTGTGTTAAAAAAATGTTATCGTTTTAGAATTAATGTATATTGGGTTTGTTACTTACTTTTAAATACGTTGTGCCAGCGGAAAGTGGACTTCGTGAGGATAGGATACCTTATGCTTGATGAGCAAAGTATCACATCTGTGATAGACCATCCTTCTCCCTGATAATCTAGCGTGTGGGTACGTTAAATACTAAACTACAATAAACGATTAGATAAACTATCTGAAAGCATTGTCGCGCTTTTCACGACTGCAAGCAGAGCGAGACGATGGTATCGCCCGCACCGTGCCAAATGTCTACCGCAACTATTGTCACGGCTTGCTTTTTGTTCACTAATTTACTATAAATGGCATCTAGCACTTGGAGAACCACGATTTCTAATTGGAGAAGTAATTTAACTGATCTTCGAGGTGTACAATTGCTAGAGACTTTCAGGGTTGTAGCAGTTTGTCAAAGAAACATTTTGGATACAAATTGATTTGGTGAAACTTTAAGAAGAAATAACATAATTGAATAATGAATCATAAGTATTATGAAAAAATAAATGTTAATTAAAATTTATTGTTCAAATAAATAATCAAGATTATTATTAAAATTGTCCTACATAATTATCATTTTTCCTTTTTGTTGCGATGGTATCGGAACGATTTTAGCGAAGTCTTTCAAGCCAAATCGAACTGATTTTATAAGCTCTAGTAAATAACACACTTTAATCTCTATATTCTGAATAAAATACTCGATAAATCACTTGTTTTATCGTTACATCATATATTATGTTTTCTATAGTATATAACAGTCAAAACTCATTGCCGGTGATAACCACTTTTGACTTCTACAACAACAACAAAGTAACATAATATCGTTTACCATGAGTTATTAATATACTCTCTGATATTTGAACCTAGATTATTTTCATTACAAATCGTATCTTTATATAACTAGCAACATACAATCTTAAATAAATAAAAATGAAAGTTATTAGATAAACATTTTTAAATTAATGTCCATCTCTTTTTTCCAGTATCTCTATTTTTCCGAGTTGCATCTGTCTCATGCTCCACAAGGAAATTAGGACATCAGCTTTTCTTTCAATTTACTGAATATAAATCATAATAGGTATATGTATTATACGTAGGTACTATTTTTCCTAATGATGTAAAAGTACATTTTATATCACAAATGTAGGTTATCAGCACAACATTAAGATAAGGTTTTAATCGTTAGAAAATGCGAGTTACGGTATCACGTAGATCAGCAGGTATAAATAAAAAATAAGGAAGGACCCATTAATATTGTCATGAGAACTAGAGTAGCTTTTCGTGAAAATCTTATCATCCATATTTTTGCTATGATGTTGTATTCTTAACTTCCTACATAGGTACGTCGCATATCAAATAAATATTCCTCTCATATTAGATCAGGTACTTTCATCTCTTCCTAATCAAACCACTTGTAATACAGATTATTATCTAGTACGGGACCAACGTTTTGTTTTTATGAGTTTATTGTATGGTTGAGAAATAAACTTATTTTATTTTATTACATACTATAAGAAAATATATTGTAATAGATAACTAAAAAAACTTCATTGCTCTTACTACATCACAATAAGACTGCTTGTATAAATAACAGTATAAACCGAATATGAATATACAAACAATCGGTTATGCAAGACAATCGCTTCTCCTCTGGGGACTTGTGCAATATGGTTTCCACTGCACTTGCAGTTGTTAACACGCTATAGGTAGGTGTATATATAATGGTTAGCTACACCACAATGCTATCGAATATCAACGTTATGACCTTAGCCAGTCGCCACTCACAAACATCCGACCAACCCGTGTATAGAAGAATGGGTTAAAATACTTACAAGTTTGAAAGGTCTGGATGGATGTGAAGGTTGTTATTAAGGGAACTGTTAGGCACATTTGGATTTAATTCGATAGTGTTAATAAAAACGCTATATGTTATCTAATTGAGCGAAATCGCGGAGTAGAGATAATTGGAAAGTGTACAACTTATACTATTCTGTCAAAATTATGTTTCTTGAAATATCGATACTCTTCTCTTCACATTTAACGATGTTTCCCTCATTTAAACCGCCCTAAGGAGCATTCGAATAGTAAATACTCATACATGTGAATTAAGAAAACAGGAGCAAAACTGTATCTACATGATAATAATATATTCATAAGATAATTATCACCTTGCTCGAAGAAAATGCGTTATTACAGAACATATCTATAAAATTTATTTACATTCTTAAAGATCATTAATTAGTAATCGATTTTTTCATCATCATTTCCTTACCATTAATATAAGCAATAATGACGTCACCGCAAGGTGTCCTCGTTCAAAAGTCATGAACCTTTAATGACATTAATATTTTAGTCAGGTAATTCGCCAGCCGTGTTCCGTTCGCACGATTGGTTTTTGCAGTTCTTGTAAGCATAACATTGTTATTGTAATAGATTCCCTTTGCATATGAATAAAGTATAGCCAACTTTATAAGTAGGTACATAATTCAATAGAATCTAACCTTCTTAAAATTAAACTTAAACCAAAACCTAACGCCCGCGGATGAGATCATCAAGTCTTGTACCTACAAATCTTAGTATTTACATTAAATTTTTATATTTAAATATGTATGTACGATCTTTCCGCCCATGGCTTCGCTTATGTTCAGATACTTAAGTAAATGGACAAACGTTTTCCGTTCCAGCTTAGGACCTACCTAAATTCGTAACGACATATAATTTATTTTTAAGAATATTTAGTAAGTAATGAATAGTATCTATCATATAACAGCTAACCTCTTTCACATTTTAAATCAGAACTAACTAAAAATTACTGTAACAAACTCCCACGCTCCAGAACACAGAGGCAGGCGTAACGATGAAGCGATACTAATAAAGATCGTATCTATCGCTTTGCTGCCGAACTCTGACGAAAAATTATTTAAGGTACCGAGTGTGTAAAAAATTTAGTAGCAAAATTCAAATTTTGCATCACCTAAAAGCAGAATAGGCCGATAAATATAAATGTAACGGTTTTTTTTCATGTTATTTTCTGTGTAATTATAAATTTCCTGTTTCTGTGTAGATTTTAAATAAATCAAACCTTTTTTTTTTTTTTTTTT
>NC_052120.1:2128346-2144768 GCF_012273895.1 Zerene cesonia
CCTCAAACCCGCGCTGGGCTCTTCGAGCCGGCGTTCCCACTCCCGGAACCGCCGCTCGACAGCCGCAGCCCTCCACTGAAATAAATCAAACCTAGTATTTCCTTGTGTTTGATTTTACGCGAGTATTATACATTTAGAAAGTAAAGACTTTTAACGGATTTTATGTAAGAAAGTAATATATCATATATAAATCTGTTAAAAAAAGTCTTTAATTTCTAAATCAATACTATCTAACCTATAATATCGAATGCCAATTTCACAAACAAAGGGTTTCACTTCTACCGAAAAATTATGCATTACAGTGTAAGCAGTAGATATGTAATGGTTAATAGTTTTTCAACAGATAACAATAATCGGGAATTCAGCGGGAATCTATCCCTTACTCCCTCAGAGATTATAAGATTAAATGTGCTTACAACTTTACAGTGACATCTATAAATAAAGGATGCTAGATGCAGTCAAAATAAGTTAGACTATCTTATCAGGTTGCTGTTGCGATTGAATTTCATTTTACTAAGAAATCGCACGATAATTCGTTACTATCAAAAATCTGTAGTAAACAGAAGCTCATAATAAAGGAAGTATCATATGTTATGAATCAGTTTATAAACGTGGAAATGATGACAATATTTAGTAAACATCTTTACATTATAACTATACAAAACTACATATTTATTGTATGACTAATAAGTTAAATGTTTTACAAATATATGTTGTATACCGATATCCGATAGTGATAAGGAAATTAAAAGCAGTACCATACTAATTCAATTAGCACTTTTTGTGTGTATTACGATAACTGAAACAACAAAACAAGATATTTAAAAATCGTAATGACGTACAAGAGAATTTTTTACATAATTTAGGTATGAATTCGGTACAGATCGATGCTTAGAAACACTTATTGCTATTTATATTAAAAGAATTTTAAACGGGGTTTAAGTATTCCGTATTTCGGTTATATTGTCGTATTTATCCCGACATTACAAAAACGTGAGGTTAGCGTTAAAATGTCTATAATTTCTTGTATATTACTCGCGTTAGTAAAATGAAATAAGAAAAATCTATCATCATATTTTTGTAAGTGTCTTACCGATGTGTCAAAAAGGCATAAATTTATCATAATAGTTAACGTATATTTATATATTTATAAAAATGATATTAATTGAGGCAACTACAACTACAAAAAATATTAACAAGCAAAGACTACGAAGCCTTGTAGGTATGAAAACTTGTGTTTAAGCTTATAAACCAATTTACGTATTGGTTTTTGTTAATTAATTATTATTGCTTGTAATAATCTTACTAGGTAGCTATTTTATCTTATATCTTTATACGAGCAATAGTACATATATATATATATATATATATATATATATATATATATATATATATATATATATAGAATATAACAGTTTTAGTACTTTTTTATAATGCAATTATTATTAACAATTTTGAGTGGAAATAAAATGTAGCTATAGTCCAAATAACCAGCGTCTCACAGGAGGACATGCTGTTTGACCCTAAATCTGACAACACAATTTTCCACGTTAATAAAAAATAAACTAGGTATACATAATACAGATAATATCTTCACGCGTGTGGGCACAGACTATGCTATCGGTAGGTAATCACGGGCAGACGGGATGCGATCCCTGACTTCCGTTGCGTAAATTGTTTTGCTCATATGAAACTATCTTAACGGGCCATAAACTGCTTCCTAGATATATGAACCAAGTGTTATATTGTATACATTAGCAGTTAATTTCTTAGTAACGTAAAAATGAGAAAAAAATAATCTATTCTTAATAATTTTTAGGTCAATATTGAACAAGGTTTTTGTTCTATTAGTCATGCCACATTTCTAATCAACTCGTTATTTAAGATTATCCATGGTGTACTTAGTCTTATTTTCATTATACGTATTATATTATCACACAAAGTACGGTCACTAATGGTAGAGAGATACGAGAAAAGAGTCGAACATCATAAGTTATTTATTGGTTAATGACACAATCAGTTTATTTCAGCAAATAATGAAAGAAGTTTTGGCTAGTTCTAATCTAGTCGGTAAACTCTCAAATCTCTTTCAAAGTGCTATTGTGGTCCATTTAAAAATACGAGATCTTATATGTTACATGGGCAGTTATATGTACCCTCACCGTCATAGCCTGACATGAGTGCAGCTTACTTTATACCATAAGGCATAAAGATATTCCTAGTGACTACGCATTTTACGCTAACCCACGAGATAATTACATGTTTATATGTTACGATGTAGCGTTATAATGGAGAAAATGCTAAACCTATCTCAAGCAATTTCCTCTGATAAGAAACTTGATTTCACTTTTACAATGATTCACATATCGTGAGTCATCGATGGAGCGTGACCGTTCACGTCTGTCGTAGTTAACCTATATGAGACGTTTTGTGTGAAACACGTTTATATTAATGCAACTGTTCAAATGGAATATGTAGTAGTATATTTATATATTAAATTACTTATATATAGAGTGGCAAATATTTGTAAAAAACATGTACATTGTACATGATATAAATCTTGTTTGTTTTTGTGTCATAAGAAAATAGAATTAGATTTCATAAGTGTTTCGAATTATTATATAGAATAAATAATAGTGGCAGAGGGGCACAGAGGGGGTCGAATGGAATCTAGTTACTCACATTGTCTCAGCTTGATACAGAAATACGTTACGAGAAAATAGTTTTAAATTAATTAATCTCACTTTGGCGTCAGGGGGGCAATGTTTTTTCCGCTACATACAGATGTACTATAGGAGATAATAGAGAGATAAATAAATCTTAGTAAGTCCTAAGATGCATTGACTTACAATGAGGTACTTATAAGCACAATTGATTACTGTATCTAGTAATTGCAATACTAATTAGATGATTCACTAGCGCCAGTTATGTACCAAGGTTACCTATAACTACGAGGTTACTCAACCGCGGGGTAACTGTTAACAAAACGTTACTCAGATAGTTATCCGGCAGATAAGAGGTCATTCACGTTATCAGATCGAGCTTAGCTTTTTTGATAGAATGCTGGTACTTGGTGAACGTTTTTAAAGCTAGATCTAGCTAGATAAACATACGTGCAGCATAAAGAATCAATAAAACTGTATTTTATTTTCTGTAGAGCTATATTTATATGGCAGCTCACTCGCGTGGTAAACACCTACAAAAAATTAAAAAAGTAGCCTGAATGTTCTATCAGTGTCAATCTAGATGGAATCTCCTATCATAGACATAAATAAGCGTGAAAAAGTGAAGTCCCGTGTCCCCTAGTGGGGTATGGGGCAGATGATATACATCTGTTTCACTGATCGATTTTCTTTATGGACAAGTAGGTGATCAGCCTTCTGTATGTCTGTGTTTTTCTGCCTTCTTCTTCTTTTTTTTTTACTAAATAAGCGTGAGCTTTTAGCTTATTTAGTCTATACTCCGAGTTATTGGTAATCTAATAAAAATATAAATAATTTTTTCGTAAAGCTACCTGGTTGTGGGCTAATGGGGTATCAAATAATATCAAACTTATGTTTTACCATATAACATAATTGGTAGTTCGAAGTAAATTACTAACATAGTAGGTAATTGAATTCTTTGCTATTATTAAGGTTGCATTAATTTTATAAAACGTTAGGCACACCATATAGTGAACATGTTGATTAAATTAGGACCGCATTGTGTAAAGGCACTTGGCCAAGTTATCTTTGTTTGCGGATCTTGACACGATTTTGATAGCAACGATCCTAATTAAACAACCATGAGTTTATCTATCTATATTTTCAAGCGACAACGACGTATTCATATAAGTTTATTCTTAGGAATTCGTGGAAAGTCTCAAAAGTCAAGTGTAATAGCTAAGGGCCGCGGATGCACTGGCGTGGTACACAGCAATAAGCTAAGAGCAAAAAGATTCATTCAACTATCCATTCTCACAAACTTCGAAGATATCTGCTAACGCACAGTAACCTAGTAGGTACTATTCGTGAAGTGTACCTGCCCCATACCCAGGAAGTAGACAAAGGTCTTCTTTTATATCGTAACACCATACATATAAGCACTCACAAGTACATTACACATGTGATGCAAATTTTTAATCTAAATTATACCTTCTTTTTAGAAAACCAAATAATAATCTATAGAATAAGTACAATGTCAAGAATCGTATGATTGTTCTAATAACACATGAGATATGGAAAGTGTCTAATAATAAATTCGCTTGACAAAGTTTTAAGTGATATTGCTGCAAAAATAATAAAAATACGACAAGTGATTTAATTATTTTTTAAAAATTGTAATACCTAAATAATTTAGCAAAATTTTAATTCAGCGTTGTTAGTTAGTTATTCTCGTAGCGACGACTCCTAACTCGCTTAAGTAACGACTGTGTGACAGGTTCAAGGTACCACCCCTCATATTATGGCATTTTTTGTGGCGGGTTCACTTTTACAATGGGGTGGAGGCGAAACCTGTTTTAAAGTTTCTTGGAATGAGTGAAAGTAGTCGCATCAGAGGCTTAAAGCCAATGAATGAAGATTTTTTTAAATTGAGGACTATAAAGTGTTCATTCTTTTTTTTTATGACTTAGATAAGATATTAAAACAATTAACTACCAACCTGCTTATTATTTTATAAATTCAGGTAGACAGATATGTGTTTGCACTATGCACGAAAATTGTACCAAAAGTCTTAATTCAATTTATAATTTTTATTAATAATAAATAAAGTAATCTATCTTAGTAATCTTCTTTCAAAGATGGGTACATGTTTTTAAAACTGAAATAACACGCTCAAAAAAGCAGCTGGTAGAAAAAATAATACTAGTAATAAAAGGCATTTTGTATTTACTCAAAGATTACAAAACGAATAAAAAAGAGCGCGAAATTTTATTCTCCCGTAAATAGTTATATACGTAGGTACTAATGTAGCCTACAGAGTACCTATCCCTTCGGAAGCAATCGTTTACGCCGGATATCTGGTGCGCCTTGACATGTGAAATGAATAAGATCCGACCCAGCTCTGATTGAATTAGAGGCAGGGTCGCAGGTCAGGTCGAAGTAGCCGGTGCACTTTGAACATCTGCCAATTTTCGTAATCGGCCATGCTATGGAAATATTAATGCAAGGTATGACGCATGACTGGAACATTTCTTTGGTGCATGTTTATGAATTATCTACAATATTTATAATCAAATAAAACTGGGACAGAATCGTTATAATTATGGGCAGTTATGATAAATATACATAGAATGTTTTATTTTTACTTTGAAACACTTTAAATTTTGGAGGTTAACAGTAAGCTAAGGCTAATGATAAATATAACGCATGTATAAAGACACTTAAGCAACACTGATATGTAATGTTCGTAAGTACTAATACCAATTGATTTTTTTACGAACATGGAGAAAATCGCAGTTTCATATAAACACTAGATAGTATAAAACATGACTTTGTTTGCGACTGACTTTGAAAGCGACTTCTACTAATTTTGATGCGGGTTGCTACATAATATTTACCAGGTTGCCTGGCAGAGATTGCTGTTGTAGCAATAAGGCCGCGAAGGCCGTTTTGTACGAAATATCATTGTGCCATTATTTTGTATAAATTTCACTTTCTGTTTTGTACAATAAAGTATTATAAATAAATAAATAAATATATAAATAATATTACCACCACCTTTGCAGTTCTTGTCTCGTGTTCCAAAATTTACAAATTTAATGTTATAATAGATCCCTGAATATTATATTTAGTATCATGCAAGTATTTCTACACAAAGTCTACAATACGATTTAACAAAGCTAGTTTACACATACAGGTGAATTTGATACCATTATCATAAGTGGCCTTATCGTTTCATTGAGGAACTTATCAACTCTACTCACCCATATTATCGATTGCAGGGATAGGACAAATGCTTTATATTAGACGTATTTATAAATTACATCTAGTATTTTTGTTCGTTAGCAATTTTATGTATCGGATTTCGTTTCCGTGACCTTGTATATAATTTTATTCACACTTGCCATGTAGCATGCTGAATATATAAAGCCTATACATTTTTATAGGTAAAGGTTAAATTCTACGTCACTGCGATGTCTGACTGGAATTTACATGGACCTACATTTATTGTTTCGTGAGAGAATTTCTTATTAGATTCGCAACGAATATTCAAGATACAATATTCGTAGTTAAAATACCTATTAAAAACATTTCGTTTGTTTTTTTCTTTAATATGCTTTACGTAAATAAGTAAATTTATTTTTAAAAATTACCAGGTAAATGATATAGTAAATATAAGTGACAATACCCATACAATAACTTAAAACTAGAATAGGCCTTTTAACGCGTAAACAGGTGGACAAGTTCTAATATGACTTTATATAACGATTTTTATTCAAATCAGTACTTTTCAAAATTGTACGTTGAGTTAAGCGCACGTTAAACAAATATTCTAACACTCAATAAAACAAATCTTACCACAGCCAAGAATTTCCCTCTAACAGTTATTCCAATCATAGGTGCGAACCTGACTTCCACGCCAGGCTCGATGACGAGTTCCGCCTCTCGTTCTACCAGGAGATCATCGCGTAACAAGTACGGACTACCATCCGTCTTCCACACCGTCCTCCCACCGGTCAAAACGCCTCCGGAAAGCTCAGTGAGCCCTAGGGTTTTATTCAATAAATACGGATCTAACTCTTCTCTAGATTCCTGCCCAGCACAACACACACATAGCATAATCAACCACGCAGTCCTCCACATGAACTTCGTGTCACCAAACTGACTGTGTCTCTTTTGGATGCCCATATCTTTCCAGCATTCCATGTTAACTAAAAAAAAATCATATCACTAATCACTCACACCTATAAATCCTTACACCTAAGCACTGCACAGGTATTTCTCTTATTGGAATTCATTATATCACAGTAATTTGAACGATTTGTGCATTTCAACGCAAAATTATGGTGATTGTTTTTATAAAAAATAAAGATTAAATTCAACAAAACAAAGGCGGGGTCAATAAATGAAATGAAAACAAGCGAAAATACGCGCCACAGCGCGACCGTTAAACAAAGCCGTTTGGCCGGTTTTGTTTGTAGTTTGTACGTGTACGGTGTAGGTTGTTCCTCCTCCCTGCCCTCTCTCCTTGCACACCTTCGAGCGTTTTACACTATACGATACGATATCGCTATCGTCGGCTGATAGACAATGATATTAAACTGATTAGTTGTTTATCTAAGTCGTCTACTCTACCTATCCAATCTATGGTCACAATAAAATGTTTTCTATGTTGTTTTTGTTGGAATGTATTGGCAAATGTGCAATTCAATTTTTATAAAGGTCAAAATGCAACGACGTAAAAACATTATTTTGAAGCTAAAATGTAGATACTCACTTTTTAACAAATAACTAAAACGCCTTGAATTTGTCAGAACTATACAAAAATTTTTATGTGACCTCACTGGAAACACCAGCTTTAAAAAAAAAAAGACTAATCAAAATCAGTTCTCCTATTCGAAAGTTCTGAGGTAACAAAGCCAAAAAAATACAGTCGAAATGAAATCTCTTTCCCTTTTTAATCAGTTGAAAATTTATCCTATCCTATCGTACTAATCCTATCCTCTCTTACTCTTACTTATATTTACATCCAGGTTGCGTGGACGCCTATGGGCGGCGTTAATCTCCGGTGACGCGCCGCTATTATATAAAAAAAAAAAAATAAGGATGTGTGTGTTTGTCACTCTTTCACGCAAAAAAAAACTGAACCGATTGCAATGAAATTTGGTAAGTAGATAGCTGGACAACTGAAATAACACATTTTATCCCGATATTCCTACGGGACCAGACTTACGCGGGAGAAACTGCGGGGCACAGCTAGTAAATTAATTTTGTCTTATAGTTCATAAACGACACCATCACGAAATTTATAATCTCATTACAATATTACACATTACAGTATATATTATAATAGTTATTACAATAGTTTTAATTTGCAGTCAAAGTGAAATTAACTAGCTATTTAATTCAAATCAATGTTAAAAAAAAAACTTTATTGTGCCATGAAGAATTTACTTATGTTGCAAAACCTTAAAGGTCATCAATCAACACTTTTCAGCAATCAAGTATCTTTCAGTATTCAGAAAATAGCAATACTTAGGCAGGTATTTTATTGTTGTCTTGAACTACATATAGCCCTATCAGTATAAAACAGATACATGTGTTCTGGCTAGGACCAAACCATGAATTTATTAAATAGATGTACGTTTGAAAATATACGATATCGTATCACAAAATATAAAATGTTCTTGAAAGTGATGGTTGTATAAAACCTGTGTTGCCATTGAGCCTTAAATTAAATAATATACTATTTAAAACATTTTAATACATAAGACGTTAATGGTATTTAAAAAAAAACAAATTTGTGTAATTAAATTAAGTAGCGCCATCTATCGATATTTCTATATGGTTGTTTGAAATTAACGAGTCAAATACAATTGATCAACTACCTGTAACTTGTAAACGTGTAAAACACATTAACATGTGTTATTTCATCATATATAAGCAGACGGAGGGACACATGACTTTGACGGAACATGGTAGTCGGCAGTCGACACATTAGAGCTCAATAAGTCACGCACGGTTTATATACTAAATCTAAAACCGATCATCACTCATCCTGTCAACCTGCCCAATGGGGAAGACGAAATTTTCCATATTGGGCAAGTTGATACAAAATTTTGAACGAATCTTTCCCAAATTACATAGTTACCTAACTGATACGTTATCTGCCTGATACCTGACAATGTTTAAAACATTTTTTTAGGTTACCTACCCCAAAACAGAAGACGAAATTATCTTCCCCTTCTTACCTAGTTACCTAATTGCTATGTTACCTACACAAAAAGATCAAACTTTTAACACTTCTTGTCTTATTTTAAATTGTAAAAAATACCTATCCATTCTACAAGGAAATATTCTATATATAATTTAACATTGATCGGTTCCTTATATTCTAGTTAAAATTTAAATACACTAAAATATTCAGCAATGCACGAATATTTTAGTGTATTAAAATTTTAAGCGATACTGTTTTTACTATCAGACATGACCCATAAATGAATAAATAATAATGCAATATAAGAAGATATTTAAAATTTGTGTTATAATAATATCTAGCTACCTATATGATATTTTGATTGATGATAAATTGTGTTATATCAGGTCAAAACTCAAAACTGATGCGGTTCGCTTTATTCACGAAGCATATTTAGAAATTTACCGGTCATTGGTCCTTTGAACGAGATAATATCATGAGTCACTCATCTCGCTCATCATTCATGTTTTCATTGGGTTATTCTTGATAAATAATATTGCATTCACATATTATCATCTCCAATGCAATTTAAAATAATTATTTATAAATGATGCATAGTAACGTAAATTGGTGGATTACTTAATAGCACAGATGAAGAGGATATACATTCAAAAATTTGTACTAGCAACATTTTGAATGCGAGTGAACGGCGTTTAAATAATCGCAAATTTATTTCGTTCTTTCCTTTAACCATTCGGTCCTAAGGCATCGACGTATTGATCCATCTAAAAATTTAGTGTTTAGTTTAAAAAAATAAGTTTTACTCTAAAATAAAGTATTAAATAGACTTCCTTAAGTCTTTATAAAACTAATACACAAAAATCAGGTACGTACTTTGTTACTTATTGGTTAATTCCACATTTATTTTGCTGGTTGGCGTGGCATCTTTACAGCCGTGACGACATCTTGTTTTGTTCATTTCATTGTATTATTGTCGCTTGGGATTCATAATTTTTATTTATTATTTTAGAATAAATCACAATGAGCTCGGGAGGAACTCGCGTGTATGTGGGCGGTCTAGTTGAAGGAATCAAAAAAGAAGATTTGGAACGGGAATTCGATAAATATGGCAAATTGAACTCTGTCTGGGTCGCACTTAACCCCCCAGGTTTCGCTTTCATAGAATTTGAAAACATGCAGGAGGCGGAGGAAGCTTGTAGCGCGATGAACGGTTTCGAGATGTTAGGCGCGACATTAAAAGTAGAATTATCGAGAAAACGTGACGGTCCCCGCAGAGGTTTCCGCGGTGGTGGTCGCGGCGGAAACTTCGGCGGGCGAGGCGGAGGTGGTCGCTCTTTCGGTGGCTCTGGCGGTAGCAGGCCCTATAACAATTACGGTGGAGGTCGCTCTTTCAACCGCAATGGTTATGGGTCAGGTAACAGAGACAACGGCAGATCCAGGTCACCCATCGGTCGATTTTAATTTAATTGTAGTTTTTAGTTAGGTTTAATGTTAATTGTAATCTGAAGCCTTCCGAGTGTTAAAAAATCAATGTTCGTCTAATACTGGGGGTTTAATGCTAGGAAGAGTTCTGTCGATGTCTTAGGACTTAGAGGTATGTATTTATTTTTATTACTTTAATATACAGACAATAGTGTAACAGTAATTTTTGCTGTAGCTTCCTATTATTGATTTAACTATTTAATGAGAATCCTTGTGACTCAAATCATTTTATCCTTATCTAGGTACATTTTCCTAACCTAAAAATGTCATAAGTTGTTGAAAAAAAAAATAGTACTGAAGTACATTAAACATTACATTTGTAGCATTTGATATGAGTCTTCAATATTTTATAAAAACCAGTGCCTTGGATTCAATTCACTTAGTTAAAATGTAGTTTTTGTATAAGAAATAACACTCTTTGCTTAAATTGATAAAGATCTCCAGAAAATGCTATATTGTCAAATACTAGTCTTGATTAATACCTATTATGGGGTCTCCAAGAGCGAATATGACACACGCACACATACAAACAACAAATCTGTCTCGGCTGCCTTGAATCGGTACACAGGGCCATCACACAACATACACATGCTTCGGAATAAGGAACAATTTAGTAAAAAAATTCTTAAATTTTAATTTATTTTATCTTATGTCAATAAAAAATTAATAAATTTAGAATATGTTGCTTGAAAAATTATTTGGCATATAATTAGAATTATTGCCAATTATCATTGTTTTTAATCACTCGAAGAAATTTGTAGGTTGTAGTTTTGTGATTTCTTTCTATCGATTCAAATTTGTCACATTATGATTTCAATAAACTATCAAATTATATCCTAAAGCATACTAACCTATATTCATTTCTGTTGCTTTTTTTAATGTTGTGGATCTTATATTTTAAGGCTTTATAAAATAAGCATTTAGCTTCTATAGCCCCTTAATTTAAAATTTTATCTGATAGACAATTATATGTTCTCAGATCATGGGTGTTTGTGGTGTGTGTGTGTGCGTGCTGCCTAAGTGTGGAATATCTAGTATGGGAGTGTGAGTGTTTAAGTTTATTATTATTTTATTGATAATGGTTAATGACTAGATTGAAAGATATATAAATAACATTTGCTTTAGGCAAGAGAGAGAAAATTATTAACAGCAAATTAGGTCGTAAATAATAGAGTCATCTTGGTTAAAATCTTTCTTAGATATTTTAATAATTTATTATGTATTTTTATCTTTAGCCAGTAGCTAATCAGTTTTTATATAAAATTTAAGTAAAAATATAATTACAGATTAAAGAACTTTAGTGTAAAATTCAATCCCAGATAACTCTGTGTGTCAGGACATTATGTTCTCAGACATAACCCAATTTTGCTGTAAAAGTTAGTTAAATTTTTAGTTTTCATTTACTTGTTTTTAATATAGACTTGAATATCATAAGTGGAACAAGTTGAGCTTATAGCTGTAGTATATAAGTAAGTGTTAATTCTAACTTTAAATTTTATTATGTTAATTTTAAATTTATGGATGTATGGGGTATAGGTATGATGAAAATAAAGATTTTTTTGTTGCCTGTCCAATTTTCAAATAACGAAATGAATATTCAAGCATTCATAATATTTTTGTATACTTTGAAAAAACTTTTTATGTGTTACCTCTGTTAATACTAATTTTGATTTTCTTTGTTTACAGATCCCTTTATCTTTAATTACTTATAGTCGTCGTATCAAAATGAAGAAGAACAACAACCTTCAGTGTATCTTTAACATTGTACCTAAGCACTTATGGGCTAAGTTTCATTATGTATAATAATTAAAACACAAATGAATTCCATTATGGTGGTTTAATTTGTACACTTAATTAAGATGGACTGCTCAAACAGGCCATGAGTAACTCCATTTTGTTTAAAAAGTTCTTTCCTTCCATTTTCTCTAGTTTCACTTCCTTGAATGCTCCCCCGAGATTCTCCCATTTCTTATCTTGTACTAATTCACTGACAAAGAAGTCTTTCTTTGGGGATTGAGCGATGAAAACTTGTATTCCAACTGACGGTTCACATCTTATTGCTATCATTCTGTCGCCTGTGAAGTAACGATTTTATCATGAGAATGATGAATTTATGTAGAGATTTGAATTTCAAAACAAATTGAAATACTTCCTTTCATGATACTATTTTCTATATCATGCTGTTAGCATACACAACATAAATTGTAAGTGTTCTTTCTGAATGATCTAGATAATCTCACAAAAGCTATATTTATTGGTTGAAATGTAAACGGAATCCCTATTAGTTGGAGCCATAAATTATAGAAGAGAAATGGATAAATTTAAAAATTCCTTTGGTAGGTAATTCAAAATTGGGTTAGACAGCTGAGTCACAGATCTGAATAAAGTGAAAGTTGATTCATTAAGATTATTTATGCAGCGCCGTATCAAGGCACATTACCATATGAATGTTTGTTTTTAAACAATTAAAATATTTGACGCATTTTAGATACCTCAAATAAAAGAGGCAAGTTACTCAGCCTCATCTGACCCTACTTAACCATACTCCACCCACTGTAACGCGAGATTCCCCTAGTTCTTCCTACAGTTACCTGTCTTGACAAGTCTATTTTCTTACTTCAGTCAATCTTTTTGAAGGTGTTATCAGAATCAGAAGATATATTATCCTTCTTATTAGGTATTCGAAGTAGGAATACAAAGCGTACGAAAATTTCGTTTTACGTATAAAAAACAAATATAAAAGCTAGTAACCATTAGGTGATGCCAATAAACAAGATGAGGCGTTGCCAAGGGGTTCCACAGGCCCCGATCCCAGATGCGCACTGCTAGCGAGCAGCTGCCAGCCCATGCAGCGGCCCACCGCTTGCACTCCTGTCATTTGGTGCTGGTAGATCTGTATGATTGTTTCTTATTTTATTTATTGGATAGATTCTGGCTGTAAATAAAAGCTGTTAATTACCAGCTAGTGTGTTCAGCTGCTTTATCTTGCCCAAAAATATTTCACAATTTAAAAAGAATATGTATAACATAATAGTTAAAGTATTCTAATACATAATGGAGGAAAGCAAGTATTTTAGGTACAGTAGAAAAAAAAATTATATAAGTAAAAATATCATCAACATGAATCTTATAAGAAAACATAGGGTGTAAATTTTCTAACAATAAGCTCAGGAACTACCATTATTGGAATTACATATATTCCATGAGTGCTGCATATATTCCATGAGTGATATATTTAGCTGGGGCGTACCGCTAATAAAAAAATTATCAAGAATAGAAATAGTTTTATATTATGTATTATTATACTAGCTGTCCGCACCGGTTCCGTCCGGGTAGTTTTTTTGACAAATAAACTACTTCATATATATTTTTTAATGGTTATGATTATCCTAATACACGCGGACACAAGTCCATCAAATCGAAAAACATTGAAATCCGATCTACCGTTCAGAACTTCTAAGCGATGTTACTAAATACGACTTTCTTTTATACATGTCACGCGTCATGGCATTTCTTCATTGCCACATCGTGTCATGGCTGTTTTTATTAAAGCCACAACACGTTTCACGTTGTGGCTCTTTAGCTGTGACCTCGCTATAGTGCTTTCAGTCCTTGAATGTTAACAGAAAAGGGCATACCTGACAGTATATAAGGTCCCTCAACTCTTGCAGTTCATACGATAGATGGCGCACTTTTCCATCACGGCAGATGCATTTGAGAGTCTTCTCACCGACGTGTACTACTAGCGACGTACGGCACACTGCGTCATAACTGCAATCACGATCATTGTATTGAAATGTGTAAATTTCCATCCTCATGTCTTAAAAATATGTGTTTTTTAGCATTTCATTTCCATACAGGGCTATAATTTTATATTTTGAACGAACACGGCCAAAACATGCGAACAGCCTAATTACGTTTGTATGTGGCTAAACAACTCTTAATTATGTGTAGTAGGCCGCCACTTTGATACAGTGGTTTACGCCGTGAGCCTAGAGCGAGGTGTCCTAGGATCGATTCCCAGTGCAGATTTACAAAAAAAAAAATGTCTCCGTAAAGAAAATCGATCAGTGAAATAGATATAAGTATATCATTTGCCCCATACCCATACATTTGATATTATGAATGTATAAGTTTTAACCGGTATTTAAAGGGTAAAAAGGGATATATCTATCCTATCATGCTCTGTTGTGTCTGTCGTTACTCAAAATTAGTGTGACAGAAACTTTTTCATATACATATATTTGTATTTTACAAATTTTTGATTTCCTCCTTACTGTATTTCGATTTTGAGGCTAAATTAAGGTATGTCTGTCTCATGAACACAGTTAGAGATCACACAAACAGTAGCTAGACAGTTGAAAATTTCAATGCTTTGAACAATGAATAATAATATATCGAAGTTAACCAACCGTTGGCACGTTCATAAATTGGATAGGTGACATAGATATGTTTTGTAGTTGTATTGGCCGAATTTTATTGTTAAACATGTGAATAAAATTTAGAAGACGCAAATCTGTTGATAATTGATTACTTAAATCGTAACAAATATAATAAAAATCGTACTTCTATAGAATCATCATTATCTTTATATATGTTCCCACTGCTGGGACACAGGCCTCCTATGAGGGTTCGAGCCATAATCCACCACGCTGGCCAAGTGCGGGTTGGCAGATGTCAAATGTCGTCGAACTTTTGACTCTTGGACATGCCGGTTTCCTCACGAGGATTTCCCGTTCTATGGAATATTATATTAAAATATAATATGGAAACTTACGCGTGGGCCATGATATTGATTTTGACACAGGACTGCGTGGGGCTATTGAGGGCGTTCCAGTGCGAAACAATTAGTGGATCTTTTACCTATAAAATTTAAATAATAAAAGATTTAGGAAATAAAAACTTTTTAACGGATTTTAAACGCGATTTATTCATTATATTATTAACCTGACGTTTCGAACACTTTACAGCGAGCGTGGTCACAGGGAGACTGACTAAAAAGTTTTTATTTTCTAAATGTATAATACTCGCGTAAAATCAAACACAAGAAAATACTAAGAAAAAAATACCAAAAATTAATTAATCGGCCAGAAACTTATAAAAACAATCCAATAGTTATTGATGATGTACTTTTTTTATTATTCTATTTAAAATTAATTTTATAGTATTTTTTTTTTTCAGGAAATATTATCATTTACTATGAATCTTTTATCATTTTAAATGGTTTGATGTTACAATACAATTAAACATTTTTATATACTAGTAAGTTAATATAATAAAAACCATGCCAGAGGTAATTCATCACTTAAAGGAACTATATAAAGAGAAATACAGATAATATGTTGCTAACCTCTTTAGCGATAGTATCTAAGACGTATTCGCTACGTCTTCTCATGAAGAAATGCTGAGCCTGTTGTATGATTTGTTCCAATAGAGACTGCTCTTTGCTCATTTCAAGCAGCTCATGCCTATCGGCCGCCATTGGACCTAGAAACAAATACAGTTATATTTTACAGACAGACAGGAGTTTTTCATTTACATATACTAATACTATCTTTCCGCCCGCGGCTTCATCCGCTTAGTTCCGTTGGATAAAAACTTTTGATGTGGGCGTCGAGCACACTTCGCAACGAATTCTGCCTACTCGCACCGGGGACGTGCCACGTCCCCACAGAAGACTGGTGTGATATAGAAGCATGCTATTGCGTATCGTTCGGCGAGTTGGGGAACGGGAGGCCCATAAATAAAAACATCTTATGAAAATATATCGTGTGTGTATGTGTGTGTGTGTGCACGTGCGTGTGTGTGCACGTGCGTGTGTGTGCACGTGCGTGTGTGTGCACGTGCGTGTGTGTGCACGTGCGTGTATGTGCGTGTGTGCGTGCGTGTGCAGCACGTGCCTGCCAGCGAGCGGCGCTTGGAGGGGCCGAGCGGGCCGGTGGCGGGGTGCGGGAAGGGGTGGTGCGTGTTGGCGTGGTGCGTGGCGCGCAGCAGCTGGTGCAGCGAGTGCTCCAGCACGTGGTCGTGGTCCGACTTGCTGTTCGACGCGCTCTCCGACTGCGGGGTGTTACGTTAGTTAGT